>NW_009970724.1:12195926-12255556 GCF_000747805.2 Chaetura pelagica
AAGATTAAACAAAAAAAAGATGTTGTTTGGGGAAAAAAAAAAAAAAAAAAGAAAAAAATAGAAAAAAATCCTGGATGTCTAGATGACCTCTTAAGCTTCAGTTTCTCAAGGTGATGTAAATTATTGCTTTAAGTCTGATAGAATACTCAAAAACTGTATTCTAATGGTGTAAATTAGTGTTATATAAATATTTACCCCCAGAGGAAAATGTCTTCATAATAGTAAGAGAAAACAGCTGGAATTTGCACGGCATTTTAAATACACATTTATTTAATGCTTTACTTGTTTTAAGTGTTGACTTTCTGCCCTTTTTGAAATTCAGGTTATATTTCCACTTGACTTTTATAGAAACTGAACCAGCACTTCAAATATCAAAGAAAAAAACCTCAAGGTATAAACAATGAATAAGAACAAAATCAGATTTGTAAAGTTAATGAAGCAGAAACTGAAGTTTTCTTACACTCAAAAAAGTAAAGGGCTGCATTGCAAAATCTCGGGTAGAATTAAGCACCTCTTCTGTTTAATATATTACAGACATCAGACATTTAGGATAGGATTCAGTAAATAGTACTAATTTGCTCAGGTTTCATGCTGTAAATGTTCAGTTAATAAGTGCTTAGCATTTAAAGGAGCTATTGTCTCCTTTAAGGGAGGGGAAGGAACTGTTTGAGTATAAATGCAAGAAATTAAACAGAATATATTTTGTGTTATAAAAATCTGAATACTGAAAACTTCATCTTCACAAAAGAATAAGAAAACCTTCTAAGCTTGCATACATGATAAAATTTCAGAACTATGCATATATATTTCTGTAATGTGGTAGAATGCTAATTTGAATGCTATAATTCCTGCTATTTCTATTTTATTGTTACCATAAAATCCAATTGTAAAAAAACCTTCTAAGACTTGTTGAGAGGTTTAGAAGGCAGGCATTTCTTTATTACAGCTCTGGATGCACAGAGGATCTTTCCACCTAGTGTGTGCATGCTGACCAACAAAGGTATAGCACTTATATCTTTCTAACTCATGCATAAGCAATACATTTCCAAGAATAATCATATCTGTAACAAATAATTCCAATAAATCATTATAATATTCCCCTCCTCATGGTACATGCTCCATTGACTATGTTGGTGGTCTCTGGTGATTGTTTGGGAACCATCCCCTTCCTCAAATTACCATTATAAGATATTGGTTCAACTCAGGACACAGTCAGGTTGTTGGCCTTCAACCAAATCCATGGTCCACTGATACAGGAGGATGTATATCCTGGATTAAATACTCCTTGGCTATGATTCCACTACAGTTTTTTGATTAACTTGTAACTATAACTAAGGCCATGATACCATGCCAAGGAATAAGCTTACATGGAATTGTATTAAGTCCAAAGTTATTTTATTACCAGAATCTTGGAACTAGCCCCCCACACACTATGTAGTATCAATATAATTCTCTTTCTTTAAAAGGTGTTCCATGAATTTACCTGTCTTTGCAAAAGGCATTTGAGGTGGTAATTTTCCCTTCAGAGAAAGAAAACCAAACAGGGTATCTCTGACACATTCTGTTCTTACCCACTTAAATCTTCAAAAATACCTACCAATGTGGGTGTGAATCCTCTTAACACGAAAGTAGATGGATTAAAACACTTGCTATATGTTAGAAAGATGCCGTGGCATTCTCAATTACATTGTCCCATGATGGAACATTGACTTGATGATCCCCAAGAGCAATATACCTCATTTAGTTAATTTTTCTCTCTGGGATCACTATTTTACTGTCTGATTCTTTCTGGCTTATGTTCCGTTGTATATACCAGCATTTAAAGCTGGAAGGAAGAAATCGATCTCTCAACATTTCAGGCAATCAACTCACACAAGAAAAGCTTTGGGTTTTTTTCATGTCTTCTTTCTTTTCCTTTGTGTTTTTCTTTTCTTGTTCTTAAAAAATTACCAATTTAGAATTTTTAAGAGTCTAAGAGTAGTATTAATATAAAATTAAAAATTACAAGTCAAATAGTTATTGAGGACTTTTTCAGAAATCTGATTTCAAGAAAAAATAAAAAGAGGTCCTTAATCACAAAAAAAAAAATAATAAATGAAATTAACAGCTTTATCAGGAGATGTATAGAAAAAAGGTGGTTGATTTATTTTTTTCTTTTGACACGCTTTATAAGAGACTCATCATCATAATAAGCCTCAGTTGGAGAAAGCTGTCTCAACCTTCTGCCATGAGAGGGAAGGTGTAAAGAAACCAGCTCTCAAGCTAGTGTCAACACAAATCTCTCTTTTAGACAACAGAAGTGTATCATTTGTGTTGGCAGTCACATTTTATGGTCATTGTACTCCAACAGTAGTTTTAATGAAGCTCACAAGACAAGAGCTACAGGCAAGAGCATGGCAAATTTTCCCATATTCTCTGAGCTATTTCATAATTTCATATCTAATTTTTAAGAATATCCTATAGTAATTAGATGCTATTTGAGATATAATTTGCATACATCATCATATTTACACATAAAAAAAAAAACCTAATTTGTTAAAGGAAGTCTTATATAGTCCAGCCTGCAAAATTATGGGCACTAGAATTAATTAGATCTTGTTTAAAATCCTCAGTCTTACCCTTCACAACTTTTTGAGAAAAGTCACTATTTTTTGTTTTGTCTTTCACTGGCATGAGGAAAATGCTTCAGCACTTTATAGTAATTTTTTAGAGTATAAATCAGCAATAGATGCCAAATGATGATCTGAATATTTATGATGTGATGTATAGAGAACAATTTACAACATATACATTACAAATATTTGAAAGAGAAGTCAAAATAGAAATTATGTTAATTAGGCAGGTCTTACCATTAATTCAAACTTGGCTTAGCAGCTGGGGAGTCCTCCTTCAAGGTTCCTTGATCAGATTAACTGGATCCTGAAAAACATGACAGAAACACCTTGGTAAAACCAATGTTTGAAAGTTTAGAAGTCGAGACATTAGTACAGGACTGAGCAAAGTGGCTACTGAAGACTAAAGTACTCTGCAGAGATGGAGAACTTCAAAACATTTGGCGTAAGGAGATCTCTCTTTTTGCTTAATAATTAGAGCAAAGATTCAAATTTTTTTAACTATATGATAACTATTTGGTAGTTCTGGCATATTTTTCAAAACAACTGTTAAAAGCAACACTACAATATACCGACCCAGTACTTTTGCAGCTTAACCAATATTTGTTTATATAAAAGCAGAAAATTTCAGTTGAGAAGTTGTGACCATTCTAATTTTTGTTAAGCCACTATGAATTTTTAACGTAAATGCCTTCAGAGTTATTGAAACTACTGTATAAATTAGCTCTGTTTATGCTGGAAAATTACAACAGTTTCCAGGTACTGCAAGTAGCTATGATTGTGTTCTGGCTGAATTATACAGAAGGCTACAATTTCCTTGCCATCCCTATTCCAGCCAGAAGCCCCACTCATACACAGAGGACATTTTCTACCCATTTTAGGGTTAAGGAAAAAAAACATTCTTCAGGCCTTGCAAGGAAACATGAGTAAACAAGAGGGCATGAGTAAACAAGAGGAAGAGTCAAATATGTTGGATCTTGAAGATCTTTCTCAAGGTGCACCACCATGCTTTGTTCCACACTTTATTTTTTGTCTTCAGCCTCAGCTCACAATCCCCCAACTTATTACCCATTGCTTGCTGGGACATTGGCAAGCAAGGTTGCAGGTGACCTTGGTGCACGCGGCTATGTGGCAGATGGGCAGAGGAGAGCACACTCCCTTGACAACCACTGTATATGTTGATGACCACAAAACTCGGAGAAGGAAGGAAATGGGGGGCTTAGAGAGGCCATTACATTGAGGAAGAAACCATATCTATAATATCCATCATGGTTGCTTTTATGTCACTGCACCTGCATTTGAAATTTTTCAGTAAATCAAACTGCACCTCTCTCCACACTAATATATGAAGAAACGAAAGACTGATGTGTTGCTGCTCTTCTGTGGCAGGTGCATGGTGCCTGGCATAATGAGGGTGATAGTAAAATGTGATTTTAAAGTCCCTAAAACCTAAAAAAAATTATAAACCCAAGCAAAGAATGAACTGTGCACTATACTTATTTCCCACTTTCAGTTCCCATTCTGTTTTCTTTTGTGTTGTTCTTGCTAAGCTACTCTTAGTACTAGGTCTTCTTTTCCTGTACTTCCAATGTTTGCCCTCACAGAAAACAGATATTGGTCCAATTCTCTTTGAAGCGGCACAGAGCATGCCAAGTTACTCAGACACTCTTCAAAAATTTACCCTTAGTGCATATTTTTAACCTTTCCACAATTATACATAATTTTATTTTATCTGCAAGAACTGAAGCTGTGTCTAATTCAAGCATCACACATACTCCTCCTTATTCCCACCTTGTTTCCTATCCAGAATTGCACTCAGCACAAAATTAATGGATTGTCTTCTGGTTTTCACTTTGTTTCATCTTTATAGAAATAATTAACAGGTATTTACAGGGAAATTTAAATTGAAGTAACTGAAAACTGCAGATGGAAACCTGAAAAGTATAAAACTCTAATACTTTTTCCTATTTTATTTTTAAACCTTTTTTTTACTGTCATGATACAAAATCACTAGAAAGACAAAATAAATAGGCTTCCTAAAATCATCTCAAGTTAATACAATTTTTAGGAAATCACACTTTTAACCACTCAGATGTTCTATTTTTTTTTCATAGTGTTATTAACAGCTAAATACTGCATTAAATAATTACATGTTTCAGGCAAAACAGTGACAAAATAATCAGTGCATATATTAATATTCTAATTTTACAGTTTTGTCTAGAGTATATGCAGTATTACAGTTGTAAACTAATTATGCAATTGTTCATTCTTAGTGTGCTAACTACCTTCACAAGTAATCAGCTAAGAAAACAGGAAAAAAATTATCTGAAACATTCATTTCACCACACTATTCTTTGATCTCTTTAATATGTGTTGCACATTCATTAACTCTTCATTATATTTTCATGATTGTATTTTGTGTGGAGCTGAAAACAAATCCAGCTTCCTTCAGGCAAACATTTGCAATCTAAGAAAGTCAATTACTATAAACATAATCTAGCTTACGCATGGCATTTTAACACACACACACATCCCCAAAAGTGAAAAAAACCACAATCTCCAAACCCCCTAAATAATTTCTTCCAAATATAAAGCAAATGTGTGGGTTTCTTTCTATTAGCTTTTTACTTTGAAAAGGTTTGCTTAAACGATAATTATTCTGCATATTAGTTTTGCAATCAAAATAAGTACTCCTTTATATTAGAAATATCAAAATAACATGAGAAACAGCATACCATAATACTGTCATAAACATGTATGCAAATTTAATTAAGAATATTCTTAAGGAGTGTCTAAAAATATCTCAAGTGAGGACAAAAATTGGCAATTTATTCAAATCTACATAAAGCATCAGGAGTTCTGGAAAGAATGTTTTCCATGCTTAAAATTCTAGCTACTGACATCTCTTCAGCTGCTGTGTAACTGCTCCCTAATTTTCTTCTAAGAGTGTTTGTTGCACATTTTTCACAGGTCTTCAGTCATAAGGCTTTTGTGGAGATCGTTTGTGCAGGGCTTTCAGATGAAAAAACTATATATAGCTTGATCAACATGTTTTGCCTACATGTGCAAGTTTAGCTATTGGAGAAGTTTTCTCTTGCATACACTTCTATTTTCAATAGGTGTGTACAATGAAAATAAGTGCTTTGAGAAGCTTAAATTGTTAAAAAGAATATTGGACCTTGCAAGAATTTACCACCCTTTAGGACAAAAAATAAAATCAAATTAACAGAAAACAGCAACCACACAAAAAATCCACACACAGCTTTTAATCAACCAAATTTAAGTCCCAACCATCCAAATTACCAAATTACACACTTGCATGAACTTTACTCTTTACTTGAACAAATTCAGTAAAATTAGAGTATCTTGCAGCATTTTTTGGCACAGACGATGAAGAGAGAAGAGGGAATTGGCATCTCTACTGAGTAACCTATCAAGTAACCTATCAAGGTTTTCTCATCTAGGTGTTATTGTTAAATAAATAAATAAATAAATAAAATAATAAAAGAGGTCAGTCTTTACACGCTGCAAGTTAATGTTAAACAGATAAAAGCCCAAAGAAAAATCTTGTGTGTTTCCTGTGTGCCTTGAAATGCCAGAGTTGAAAACTGAAATACGTAGCATCTGGACTGGGCTGTTACAGTGATTTTCTCATTTACACCATGTGTAACTGCACTGCAGCCCATTTCCAGGAGGAGGAGTGCAAAGAGCATTCCATCGCCTGATAGGTCTAGGGTGTAGTGTGTCACCAGTGATGTCCCTCAGGGATCAGTTTTGGGGCTAACCTTGTTCAATATCTTCATCGATGATCTAGATGAGGGGATTGAATGCAACCTCAGTAAGTTTGCAGATAACATCAAATTGAGTGGAAGAGTTGATCTGTTTGAGGGAGAAGTAGGACCAGAGGAAATGGCCTCAAGTTTGGCAGAGGAGGTTTAGATCAGATATCACAAAGAAATTCTAAAATGAAAGAGTGGTCAGTCCCTGGAACAGCCTAACCACGGAGGTGGTAGAGTCACCGTCCTTGGATGTATTCAAGAAATGTGTAGATGTGGTACTTCTGGGCATGCTCTAGTGGCTGGTTGTGGTGAATTTTGCAGGTGTTTTTTTTGTGGAGTGTGTGTGGTACTTTCTGCTTGCTTGTTTTTTTTGTTTGTTTGTTTTTAATTTGTATTTGTTTGTGGGGTGGTCTTTTTTTCATTTTGGTTTTGGTTTTTGGGTTGTTTGGGGTTTTTTTTGTGCTGATGGCTGGACTCTGTGATCTCAGAGGTCCTTTCCAACCATGACAATTCTGTGATTCTGTAATCCTTAATATTAATTTACTTACTAACTTAAAGGAACATTCTGCTAATGTATCTGTCAAAACTACAGTTAGCATATGGTTGACAATTAGCTCTTATCTAGCCCAAGCATTATTTTATCTAAATACACAGATTCTGAAGTTAATTGGACAAAATGTAGATCCTGTAATCCATACTATTAACCTCATTAGTGTTAATTCTTTCCCCAATTCTCTGATTTAATTGCAAATGTTTAGTTCGCTGAAGCTAATATCCTTTTTGTCATTGTTGTTCACTTAAAATCAACACAACTCTGAAATATATAGATTATCAATACAAGTTTATCCTTTTATAATTACTTTAAAGCTTATATCAGGCAAATAAAAGTCATTATTATGCAGCCTAAACAAAATGACAAAGTATTTTCTGATGCTAAACATTCATCAAATCAATGCAGGCGAGTTCTCTTCATAAACACTTTACAAGAGCTTATAATTTTATAGCATTTCAGAGCAGCATGTTTTGTGTGTTCAGAATATTGCTCAAGTACAAACGTGAACAGCTTTTGAAAAACCCTACAGGTCATTATATATTCCCAACTTTTTCAAAAGCCACTGTTTCCAAAGAGACTAAGCCAAAACTAAAAGTTTCACTCCTCAAACTATGACATCTTTTGAATTTTTATTTAAGATCTTTATAAACCTTGTAATGCTTTTGCAGACACAACATTTAATACTTCCACTTCTTAATCCAATTTTTGATACTCTGGACGTGTAAAATCACAGAATTAACTCAATTGGTCAGCTAATCCATGTTTAAAGCTGTTCTCATTAGGTAAACTCTACTAGGAATAAGAGATTGCTCTAGTAGTAAAATTAATCACCTGCAGATAATTTTCTTGGAAGTTATAGCTCTAACTATATAACTCCATTCTATTAATTCTTGAAATGGATACAAAGCAAAAAAGATTACACTTACATTCCATTTCTTTATTATATGGTCCATATGTGCCAGCATGAAAATGAAAGGTACATTAATACATTGGCAATACTGAAATTATTATTAATTTCAAGCCACTATTAAAGGATGTTTACTTTGGAAAGCAAATAAAATTAGAGATTTCAATTTCCTCTTAGGTTATATTTTCCTGACAGTAGCTATTTCTATGACAAAGATATTTCTATTTTAAAACTTTGCTGGGAATATTGTGGATTTAAAACTGCAAAAAACCCTCAGGACCTTATTTTTTAAACCTGCACATATTATTGTACTCTCAGCAAGCAGTACAGCTTGCACTGACGTAACAACATAGTTGCTGGACAAGAAGTTTGTTTTCTAAATGCAATCAAGGAAATAGCAACAAGTTAGCAATAGTATTTAAGACTAATACTTGGTGATATGCTTCGTTATGTTTTCTGTTTAAAAAATTAAAAAAATAATAATCACATCAGGAATTGGATCACTTGGACAACAGAGTCAGGTGCTGTGTCTGGATAGCGATGGAAGTTTCGATTACAAAAGTCCTTGCAATGGGTAAATGGGGTGAGACGTCCTAAACTGCTGTTCTGCTCAGCTCCGCAGGTAGCTGATGGTCCTCAGGACAACAGCACCACATGGGCGATTCTTCACTATTGATCTCCCTAAACTACACACAAAACCATTCCTGTCTTAGCTACCCAGCCAAGACTGCCTTAAAACCACTTTTGCATCTACAGTAACAGATTCTACTGATTCAAGCACACCACGCACATCTTGACCTATTTTGCAGCACAAACTGCCTGTGGTTAGTCTCTGCAAAGAACCAAATTATCCACCCACATTATTAATCACATCAAAACATAGGCATTGGGCTAGACACTGCAGAACCTGCCTGTGGGAATCTTCCAGCCAGCCCAAAAGTCCTACCCATGGATTGCTTGCAACAATAAATCCAACACCTAATTAAGGTATTGGACTCAAGTCAGTCCACTGCCTTCTCTTGCACACAGCTGAGGCGTTCTTGCCCTGTCCCAGGAGTTAATGACATGGGGCCAGTGTGCACACAGCCACAATCCTGATAAACAGCTACACCACAGTTATAAGACAAGCTTTAGTTTCATACTTTTTAAATCCCATTGCTCTTGCCATATATTGTCTTCTGCTCCTTTATATCACAAATTTGATCAGAAGATCAGAAAATCTTGCCTGAAGTCTTCTGAGTCACAATGCAGAAAAGCTTTGCATGCTGCCTTTTGAAACCCTACCACCTGCTTGCCAATGGGGCCTTGCTACAAAAGCCCTAGTGACATCTCTCCCTACTGGATTTTTGGGTTGGTTTTTTTTTTGTTGGTTGATTATTACCAGTACTTCTGACATGTAAGAAAAGCCTTTGTTTCAGAGTCCTGGTTACAGAGAGGCGTGGAGGGAAAGTCTTTTGATAAGACATAGCAGCCACAGCCATGTCTCAAAGACACTTAAGTGAAAGTGGTGTGATAAAGTATATGACAGTTACTAACTACACAACCTCAAGAATACCCTCTCTATAAATTCTTTTTTAATTTTACTTATCCCCAAATCCCTGAGACACTGTAGCTTTTCTGACCCATAAGTTTGGACCATACTTTACATTTTATATTGGTCTCATTGGCTGTGCTTCTTTTAAGGAGACCTTTTACTACATTCTAAGTGACAGCTGTTATCAAGTAAGTTATTTAATTACAATAAGAAAGAACTTTGAGTGTGTTACCCTATCTAATTGTGGCTTATTAAACTGACCTCTTGTGTTTGCATCTTTTTCACTGAGAAGTCAACACGATTTATGAAGTGTAGAGCTTTTAGGCACCACACTTACTCTCCTTTTAAGTTCCAAATAAGTCTCAAGGGATTTAGTTCACTCTAGCAAAGGTCAAACTAGCTGGTACTCTTTGGAAGTACAATTAAAGCCACCCTTTAGGTTACCTAATGAGATCTTTTGTAAATATTTTTCCTGCTCCAGTCAGAAAATGTATTTTTTTACCCATAAGCCATCTAACAACACTCCATTTGAAATACTTTGACTGGAGATAAACCCTATTGGGAAAGACAAAAATACTTTGTTTAAACAAACATTTCAGAGCAATTATTTCTTTTTTCAAATAAAATCTGCATATTATTTTATTTAGCATTTGACTACAACATACCACATGAGATCCTCTGCTTTTAAATCCCCACTCTGTTTCACATGCTACATGCTGTTCTTTGTGCTCAAAGGAACAATGAGATAACCCTGATGACATCTGGCATTACAGATGTTACTGGCCCAAATAAAGCTATCCAACAACCTGAACAACCGAATTACAAGATTTCTTATTCTCCTCTAGAGACAAACTTGTCAATAGAAAATCAATTCTCTATAAGAAGTGGTCGAGTAGAACAGGTGGACTTCTGCAGTCACTGTAGTAAAAACCGTATCTGTATCACACAGCATCTTGCAGGCATCTTCCAACCCTTAACAAAACATTGGACACTAGTCTGCTCCATACAATCAGCAGTAAAGCAATCTCATTGTTTTCAATCACACCACAGATCTGCTCTCAAGCAAAGTACTCCCTGCGGGCAGAGTTGTGCAGCTGAAGGACTTCAGCAGCCTGTGACTTGTGCCCCTGGCTAAGATACAGCAAGTGAAATCCAAACATTAGATTGGACTAATGGGACACTGAACAACATACAGTAATAACCAGCAAAATCCTCTCATACACAATGAAATTTCTTACTTTCTAGATAACTTTCCCTTAGTTTCTTATTCATGTGTTATTCATTTGACACTAAACGACCTGCTTCTCAAGAGAGCTGTAGTTGCTTCTTGTTACTTTGTGAGTTGAACCTGACATTTTGTTTTGCCTTGTATCTCAATTTCTTTGTCACTCAGACCTTTAGAAATGGTTGATGTAATACTGTAATCTATCTCATAGTGATATTTAAACACTATGTACTTCATTCAGATCACTCTGGTAGTTCCCTTGAAATTCCTTATCAATATGGATTATCAGTCATGTTCTGTTTCCTATGAATCCGCTCCTATTTCTCAAAACCATTCTGTAATATAACGGATGGTTGGTCCTGCCTCACTGTAACAGGACATAAGTCAAAAATATATCTTAACTAAAATCAGTCTGCCTTAATTCTGCATATTTTTTTTCATGAAAGCAGAATTTATGTTCCAGTGGCTATTAGATTTATATACAACTATTTCTGTTCAGCTTTCTTCTTTGTCCATTCCTTAATGACATCAAAGGGTTTACTGAATATGTTCTGTATTAACAAAAGAATTCAAGAAATTAATTGAATTATGGTGAATAACATAAGAAACAAAGAAAATAAATTAGCTTGAAGTTACAAATCAAGTTTCTACACTTGCAAAGCTGAAAGCTGAAGACATTTCAATTACAAAGGTTAACAGAAAAACGTTTCAATAGTCAAAGCTCATAATGTGTCTCAATGTAGTATATTATGCAGTGTATTTTAATTTTGCTTTACTTTAACAACACAACAATACAATTAACAAAACACTAAGGTAAAAAGCTTGCAAACTGCTAATAAATAGTATGGGAACTTGTTGCTATCAGTAGCAACTCTAATGCTTTAAATTGGTGAGGATCTCAACCATACACCACTATAAATAGTATTGATACTACTATATTTAGATGCGCAGGAAAAAAAAAATCCTATTAACTTGCAAGATATTTTTTAACCTCCTCCTATAGGCCTCATTTAATTCTCTGTCTTAACTGCTAATTGCTTGTCTGCACAACCTTGACATTAAGCAGCAAAGTATCTGCCAAAGACCGGTGCACATGCACATAAAAAGCACAAGAACTCTAACAATTTTTCCTACTACAAAAAAGTGTGTCAGGGAGTGAAGGACACAGGAACACAGTCACTATAGATCATCTCAGGACTAAAGGAGAGGAAAAGAGTATTATCAGTGAAACTGGAAATTGCAGACATGCATAACAGCTGTTTGTTTCCCTGCTTAACTTTGTTTGGAACTTAGGACTGTCAACGTTTGTTTTTAAGATAGCACTGAATGTAAAATCACCTTGTCTGATAAATATTTGTTATATTTCCTGTGTTTAAGAAAAGTTAGAAAACCAGTATCTACAGTCCTACACAGTCCAACCCTTACAGAAGTCCTACATAGCACACCAGTGCTCACGCCCACATTCCCTCCAAAAATTAACCTGAACAAGAAGAAAAAAATGAAAAAAATGTATTTTTTTTCAAGTGTCTTAGTGGGTGTTTACTTGCTGCACACTATAAAGATTATGTATTCTCATTACTTCCAACTAGAGGACAGTATATTATGTTCAAAAATACCAGAACAGAAAAGGTGATCTAATATTTTTTCTAGAAACAAGTAATCAAACTGTAGGCTTCTGGGCTCCTTTAAATATTTGTCAGAGAAGTCACAGAACTTTCTTTCCTAACATGAATTTGAATACTTGGAATAATTTGCTAAAACAATGGACATGATACAACTTGTAGAACTCTCATTCCCCAAATCTTATTCATTCACCACATTTATTTTCAATCTTTAAATCATTTTAAGACAGTTTAAACATCAGAAAATGAAAGAGTGAAGAAAAAAACCTGTGTGCCAGTCATTTAATGTTCACATGGAGGACTGCAAAACTGGTTCCCTAGGATTCAAATTCTCATGCCAAAAAACTTCATCGTAATTTCTAGTGCCATAGTACACAATACTAAATACACAATACTAAATACACTGGAAAGCAGACTGTAGTTAATCATGTACTCAAGAAAAAACACTTGACATGAAAACACAAGGAGCTACTGATTTCTCCAGTCACCAGCATTTTTCAGCAGTAATCCTACTATGTACAATTTTAAATTTTCAGAAACACAGTATAAAGTGAAGGATTTTTCTCACACATTTTCCTTGTGCTCTGGCATCCCAAATCTGAAGGAATTTTAAACATGCCATTGAAGGCTTTCCATCAGAAGAATACATATCTGATAAGATACTTGGCAGTACTTTCTGTTCAGCAGTACTGAACTGGTGGCTGAGAATGCAGCAGTTTGGCAGGATTATACAGTGCTTCTTCTAATGTAATTAAATCTATATAAGTGTACTTTTAAATATCATTCCCTGGCATTTATACACCAGGTTAAGAGATACAGATAGGTATGCCCAACTGATTCAGCCACTTGTCCCTCTTGGAACAGATAATCATTGGAACATGATTTATCAATTTTAAATCACATGAGATTCAGCCAGTGTCACCTGGGTCAGGAACACAACAGACAGCCAGACAAGAAATAAGTCTCAAGATGGTATAAACTACAACAGTTTTTGGGCGTGGTGGAAGGACACCAAGATTTTGACACTTGATCTAACAAGGTCTCTTGATAAACCAACAGAATTTTTAGACTCCTGATCAGGGGTAAAGATGAGAGATTTATTTTTTTTTTTTAACCAAGCACAGGATATGCTTTATCTCTGGGTAGATACAACACAGTTATAACTGAAAATTGTACCTATTCAATTCAGTCACTTCAACCTTTCCCCTGTATCTGACTCAATGCCAAAAGTTTATCAGTACTTTCTAAATGAGCTTATGAAACACAGAAACATTTTAAGGTTAAAAATATAGAGAGAGAAACCTAATGCAAAATGTTTAGAGCCAGATGGTTCATAACCTCATTCAGACTGAGCGATAAGCGATATCAATTCACATTTATTCCCTTTATCTGTACTGTTTGACAAAATACAATCAAGCTACAGAAATTCCATTCTAATATTACATTAGCATTTGCCAATTACTAAGTGGCCACTAACGTCAGCCTCCTTCAGAGCGTTGACTGAAAACTTACAAAAACATTGGCAAAGTAACTGTTTGGAAGGCAACTGTTCCACAGAGCAACACAGAACAATCTGTATGGCTGGCCCAAAGCAGCTGCTTTGTAGATGGAAATAAAATTGCCTCTTCTATATTGGATGAACTGGCTCACATAATATGAAGTCTATGGTGTGGAACGGCTATATAACTGTTGCTGCAACACTGCCAAAATATATCTATTACCATGGACAACTTTAGGATACGCAGTCTGAACAGCTACCAGCTTAACTCCGAGAAGCCAAAACATGTATTTAGGATGGCTGCAGCATAGAAGAAATGTTCAGCATTTGTGGTCATCTTTCTCGATTGTATCACAAAAACTTTGTGGTAACTCAGTTCTCAGCTCAGATTCATGGCCTCCAGAGGCATATGATTACATCAGGTATCTTTTCTTAGATTAAATAAGCTTTCAAATATGATATGTTTTTCACACAGACTTTGAAACCAAAAGAGAAAGGAAATTATAAAACAAACTCTCAGAATCGGCAATTTAGTAGTATTTGTGTGTGCCAGTTCATACAGGCACTAATCAGGGGGCTGGGAGAATATTTCAGTTTTGGTTAGCACCTGTCTTAATAGCTGTCCATTTCTGAAACTAATTTATTGTCAATTATTTCAGTGAACAAGCTATCATAATGTGTGTTGATCCTTTAGATTATTTAACTATTAAGATATGTTACAAGCAATCAGGTAAATACATTTAACAATTTATCACTTGGATTAATGCTCCACTTTTCTGAAGTATTCTCATGACTCTCCAGGTTTAATCTTTCAATCAAATCCTGCACCAAGCTGCACACTTTCTGAAATCTGATATTTTAGATTCAACCTCAAATTCTCCATCTTTCCTAGAATAAAGTCATAAAGAGAGCAGAGCAAAAAAGAAACCAGCAGTCAAACTGCTGGGAATTCTGCAACTGAAAGACTCCAATTACCAAACCATTTGGTAAACAACCATATTGCAAAGCAGACACTAATTTATTGGTGCACTGTAAACTTCTGTGTAATTTAACAGCCCAGGCCCTGTGCTGTGCAGAAAGGACTTGCAAGGAAAGAGTCAGGAGGACACTGCCTGAGCTGCAGCTCCTTTCCACTGCACAGTCCAAGGCACTGCAGAACCACCAACTAACTGAAGAACCTCAGACACCCTGAAAAGCATTCCCCATGTCTGTCTTTCCCAGCCAAATGTGACAAACAACAGGCATGAATTCAGATTTGAAAAGACTTATAATCAACCTGTTAGCTCAGCTATTTCACAATATTTGATTAGATTGTAAATTGTTTTCTTCTGCATCTGCAGAGCTGAACCAACACTGTTATTGTTGTCAGGCAGGAGAAAATCCATTCATTCAAATCTGCGTCAGCACCTTTGTTGAGAGCACTTACAGGCATCTGAGTGTTTTTTGTCAGTTTAGCAGGCATGGTGCTGCTTTAGTTCCTCCAGTCTCTGAAAACCATTATCAAAAAATATGTCCCTCAGGGACAACAGTTTTTTTGCTATTTTGAACCAGACACATGAAGGGAGAAAGGCATTGTGACACAGTGCAGAGGACAGGGGATCAAGACTTCAGTCACCATATTCTCCCCAATGCTTTCTTGCAACCCCCTCCATCCAACTCAGTAGCCTAAATAGAAGCATTTTGGCAATACAGGCCAACCAGATTATTTGCCTTACCCCATCTGAGAGCCCGCAAGACTTCTGTATCATTTGCTCAGAATCCTTCAGCTACCAGAATTTGAATAGGTCTCCCAAAACAGTCACTGCAGTTGGTGGGGGAATCCATTCCTTGTGCTCCTTAGGTTCCTTTCCATTCTGCAGTATGCAGCAAGAGCCCTGGCCCATCACTCCCAGACTGGCACATCAAGGTTGGAGTTGTTCTCTTGATTAATGTTTCACTTAAACAACAAATTTTTAATATGGTACTATTAATAAACCCTAAGGATTATATATTTCAGTCAGTTGTTCCAGAAATACTAAATCTGTATTGGCATGGAGGAAAAAGACAACTGAAAAGAGACATGCAGTTAAAAGAATTTTCCTGAACTGAGGATGCCAAGACCAGATGATCCTTGAGGTCCCTTCTAACCTGGCATTCTATGGTCTGCTTCACTTGAACTTCTGCTCTCCTTGTCCTTTTTGCCACACTATTGCAATCAAATGACTTACTAGATTCCCTCTTTCACAAACCTATTGTGAAGGGTGCATCTCTCAGATTAAAAATCTGCAAACCAAGATTTCTCTTAACCCTGCAAGTCTGTGTCTCAGAACAAAGAGGTGTGATCAATTCGCAGCTTTGGGAAAAAACTTGTTTCACTCACTGATGAAAAAAAAAAAAGTATTTCCCACATCCCCACAAGCTGCATGGCTAAAAGAAGCCAACAAGTTATTTTTCCTCAATCAAGTAGCACAAGAGAATTTCAATTAGCATTCATAGATGCCTTCAGCAAGCATGTAAAGGGAATCTGGAGGACCTTCCACACTGGCTTTCTGTCTCACCATCTTAGAAGGTGGAGTGCAAAGCCAGAAAGGAGGCTGTACCAGGGTGCTGTGCAGAACATCCTCATCACAGTCATAGCCTAACAGCATCAGCTCATGTTACTCAAATATTTAAGCACAGAAAATCAGAAAGATTAATACAACTTTTTTCAGCTGATTAATATAACCCTCATTCCTCATCAGAAAATTCAGGTCCACAAACTCCTAAATGTAAATAATATACTTTATTTTCTATCCTACGGTGCTGCTTTGGATTCACGTCATTTAGACACAAAGAACATATTATCATTAAGAAACCCAGATGAAAATGTTCTGACACTCCAAAATCTGTTTCTACACCTGTGTCATGGATTTTTAAAAATAAAAGTAATTCATACTTGTAAACACATTCCATTGAAGTTAATTTTCTTCTTAAAATAGCTGTGTACTTTCTATAGCCTGTAAGATAACATGAAAGAAATACATATATTTTTGACCTGAGGTTTAATTTTATATATTGAAGCACAATTTGCCTGCTTACAACACTAGTTGGGCTGGAGCAAATATTGCATTTTAAAACTTTATGGAACTAATTTATAGTGTAGGGCAGGTGGAGACTTGATCTCCTGGCAGCAAAACTTTATGTTTCCATTTCAGCAATACTGCCTAACACAATAATATCAGGGCAGCAAATCTTAAATATAAGTTAAGCTAACATGATCCATTGCCTTATAAAGCAAGAGTACCCTGTGGAGTCATGCTGAATATGCTGAGTGATTTTTCAAAATTTAATCATCCTAAATGTCAGATAAAGGTGCTTTTGCTGTCATTCTTTAAAACCAGGAAAAATATCTGAGTGCACCTTCAAGTTGTACAGAAAACTGTTCAAAAATAGCTATGTTAAAATATCAATCTGCTGTTTGCTAAATGTAAGAAAGGAAATATTAAAAAGTTTTATTGCAGAATAAAGAAATGTGTCTTTTCCCAATAAAGATCACTAGGTTTCATATCAATACAGATATTACTGTTCCTTTCCAAAATCAATTTATCTTATGATGTTGCCTCTACAGCAGATGTTGTACAATGACAGAAATTACATTCTGATAAAAAAATTTAGTACACTTCATATCAAAGTTTTGTTGACTTTAACTATTGATTTCATAAAGAAAACAAATTGGAATGTTTCATAAGCGTGCACTTTACCAACCCCACTTATGGAATGGGACTCTCATGAAAAGACTATTAACTAGAAGGCTGCACAAGCATATATGATATCACAGGATCAAGCTCTATGTGGCTGAGTAGAAAATAAGAATTGAAGTATGCTGATGAATTCCAGTATTCATAAAACAATTACTGACATATTTAAAATGCCTCCTGTAAAAGCCAACTTATTGTGGGTGTGGGGGGCTAGGGGTATGTTTCCCAATTTTCTTTTACAATTTCACCTTTAGAGAGGCTGAATGTCACTGTACAAAATTAAATTAAATAACAAGCATATCATAACCATTGACACTGGAACACAGGAGAGGAGAAAAAAATGTTATGACTAGGTAGACAATTAGGTTAGCAACTTGGTTAGACTGTGATGTATAGGCAAGGTCTATGAACATGCCATTCTATGGCATTTATAGAATTCTGTCCACCCATTCTCTTTCCTTTGCATTTAAAATACTTCTGTACATTTACAATTTTATACACTATCATATTGATCAAACCTTTATTTAACTTGTCATATATCCTGCAACACATAGGATTTAATTTCAGTAGGATGTCGGGCTTCTAATAAGCTTAAAGATATAATCTGATCTTGGAAAAAACTGTAACCTTACTTCACCTTACTAGCAATTTACACACACAAATCAAATGTTCATAATGACTCATGGTTAAATTCAAGCAGTACTCATACAAAAAAAAGCTGGAAAAATCACAGCAAACATTAGGATTGTTGCATCCTGTTTAGCACATACTATTGTGCATTCAAGAGCTGTGGAATGTTTAAAAAAGTATCAAAAATTACAAACCCACAAAACAAAAAAGCAGCAGTAACGAAAAATACCACAAACACACACAAAAACCAAACTCCCTAAAGACAAACACACAAAAACCCAACATAACCTTATGGGTACAGAGACAATGCCAAAATGTTGTACTGCAGGTTGAAGAGATGTCAAGAACACTGCAAAAAGATATTCCTGGAAGTTATTATAAAATTCATTTTAATTCTAGAAAGAGAGAAATATAATTTCATACTTTGAGAACACCAAAAAGAAACCTAGGTTTGGCTAATTTCACTAAAGTCAACACACCTGTAAAACAGACTGGTCCAGTTACAGCAAATACTTTCTTGCGTTTCATAAGTAGTGAATCTGACCAGTATCACTAAACCTACAAAAAAACAGAGTAGAGGTATGATGTCCATGCCAACCTACGAATGAAGGTCTCATTTTCGTTTTGCTTACCAGTCAAAAACCAAAACCTGATGTTGTTTTTTTTTGTTTCCTGTGGTCCGTTTGCTAATTCTGTTTTAATTTTGTATGTGATCATGGCAATCCACCAGTATCAACTATAGATATCATACTGCCAGGACCAGTAGGACAGGGAGCATGAAAGCCTTCACCAGGTCATTAAATGCTTTTTTCTCCCTCACACAGTCTTGTGTGTGTGTGATGCAGCCATGCTTTCTAGAAATAAGGCTTATCAATTTTATTGCAAATAACAGGTTATTTAAATCTTTTTAATGTATATTTTATTCTTTGCCACAAGTGACATAAATTGTGCTTATGACCTAAAGTGGGATTATAAACACATGCAGACTAACATTTCTTGTCAATGAAACAACCACAAGACAAGAACCCTCCAGTGAGCAACTAATGAAACCACTGCCATTATTCTTCTTTTCTATATTCAATGACTATGAGAAAGACATAAATGGCAGCTCTAGAAACTGGGTGCTGTACATTCCAGACAATCTTTTGCTCATCTTGAAAAGAGAGAGACTACAAGCTGTGACATGACCAGTGACAGGAGTAGCCATTTAATCATATTTACTATATCCCACAGCTTCAGCTAAGCAGCAAGCAGTGCCTTTGAAGCATTCTGACACTGCATTGTTACTTCAATAGCTCTAGGCAACAGGTCAGAGAAAAGGCAGAGCCTAGCATAAAAAGCCAAGGAGATGTACAGCTTTTGCTCTATATATTTCAGATACTTTGCCTTTTTAACCAAGCTACTTCAGTAATGTGGCCTGTATACAACAAATACAACCCAAAAATTATTTCGCTCTCTGAAGTGTTATGCTGCATGTATATTTTAATAACTTTATTTGACTGGGAAATGGTATGTAGTAATTTGTAAGGTGAAACATTCATGATCAGTTCACAGCAGCTACTATAACTATAGGGGAACCACACTCCCATATGCTGGACTGCAGAAACTGGATCCTGGGCCAGACACAGCTGCAGGGCTGGGGCAGCACAGGGACTGTCAGCAACCAGCACAAGTCTGAGCAGCTTTATTGCAGCTACATCTCTTCTAATATAAATTTACTTCTACGAATCACTTGTGTTCATATAGCTTATCATCTCCATCAAATACATTTCTGTTCCATTGAATTCCTCTTGCATTGTATTGTTTAACACAAGAGAAATCAAACATAAAATAGATTAAACATATGTGTATTATGTAACTATATCTCAGTCATTGTGACTTAAGGTTTCCCATGTCACAGTTCTATTATTTACTGTTTTGTTCATATTTGGCCAGCCAGTCCACACTACTCATTTGGTTTTAGTGACCACTGACTGATCCACAACTTTCTCATGTTTGTTTGATTATTGTGCTTGCAAGGTAGCAAGCCTATGTGATCAGTATTCGTAAGGAAAACACTCATACCAGCCACAAACAAAATTGGTTGCCAGCCAACCAGCAATGGATTTTAAAACATTAAAAACATAACAGTCTCCATTTAGCCAGAAATCATTCCTACAGTCACATTTATTTATTTTTACTAATATGTACTGGAAATAGAAAGAACAGAAAATATTTCTATTATTCACTCCTCCTACCAAACACTAGTGGACTTTTTACTCGGCCTTTGCCTTAAGTTTTGCAATGTAAGTCTGTGAGCTAAGCAATAGGACACTGAAAAAATAATACTGAACAAGACTGCAAATAAGTGTCAGTTATTTAGACCCAATGAGGTGAAAGGAGATAAAAGAGCCTCTAAATCAGACCATAAAAAAAGTGCAGGCAGAAAAGATTCTATGAATGCAAAAAATAATTAACATAATTTAAAGCATGGAAAAAAATCATATACATTTGTTCACTTTAGAGGGTAGAAAGGATATAAAGTATGATTACATTTCAGATTTGTTAAGAAGCACAGCATAAATTAACATTGATGTTCGAGTCCACTTTTTACCAGAATCATAGAATCATAGAATCTTAGGGGTTGGAAGGGACCTCGAAAGATCATGTAGTCCAACCCCCCTGCCAGAGCAGGGTCACCTAGAGTACATCACACAGGAACGCATCCAGGTGGGTTTTGAATGTCTCCAGTGAAGGAGACTCCACAACCTCCCTGGGCAGCCTGTTCCAGGGCTCTGTCACTCTCACAGTAAAAAAAATTTTTTGGATATTCACCTTGAACCTCCTATGCTCCAATTTGCACCCATTACCCCTTGTCCTATCACTGGTCATCACTGAGAAAAGCCTAACTCCATCTCCCTGACACTCACCCCTTACATATTTGTAAACATTGATGAGGTCACTCCTCAGTCTCCTTTTCTCCAAGCTAAAGAGACCCAGCTCCCTCAGCCTTTCCTCATCAGGGAGATGTTCCACTCCCTTAATCATCTTTGTAGCTCTGTGCTGGACTCTTTCAAGCAGTTCCCTGTCCTTCTTGAACTGGGGGGCCCAGAACTGGACACAATACTCCAGATGCGGCCTCACCAATGCAGAATAGAGGGGGAGGAGAACCTCTCTTGACCTACTAACCACACCCTTTCTAATGCACCCCAGGATGCCATTGGCCTTCTTGGCCACAAGGGCACATTGCTGGCTCATGGTCATCCTCCTGTCTACCAGGACCCCCAGGTCTCTTTCACCTACACTACTCTCCAGCAGTTCAGCCCCCAACCTGTACTGGGACATGGTGTTGTTCTTCCCCAAATGTAAAACTCTGCACTTCCCCTTGTTGAATTTCATCATGTTTCTCCCCGCCCAACTCTCCAACCTATCTAAGTCTCTCTGAATGGCAGCACAGCCTTCTGGTGTGTCAGCCACTCCTCCCAGCTTAGTGTCATCAGCAAACTTGCTGAGGGTACATTCTATACCCTCATCCAGGTCGTTGATGAAGATGTTGAACAACACCGGTCCCAGTACCGACCCCTGAGGGACTCCACTAGTCACACACCTCCAAGAAGACTCTGCCCCATTGACTATAACTCTCTGACTCCTTCCTTTCAACCAGTTCTTGATCCACCTCACTACCTGATCACCAAACCCATACTTGATCAACTTATCTACAAGGATGCTGTGGGAAACGGTGTTAAATGCTTTACTGAAATCAAGATAAACCACATCTACCGCTCTACTGTCATCTATCCACCTAGTAATTTCCTCATAGAAGGCATAAGGTTAGTCAAACGTGATTTACCCTTGATAAAACCATGCTGACTGCTCTTGATGACCCCCATGTCCTTGATGTGCCTGGAGATAGTGACAAGAACAAGTTGTTCCATCACCTTTCCAGGGATGGAGGTGAGGCTGACCGGTCTATAGTTACCCGGGTCCTCCTTCTTGCCCTTCTTGTAGACTGGTGTGACATTTGCTATCCTCCAGTCCTCAGGCACCTCTCCTGTTACCCATGACTTACTGAAGATGATGGAGAGTGGCCTAGCAATGACCTCCGCCAGCTCCCTCAGCACCCTTGGATGCATTCCATCCAGATCCATTGATTTATGGATGTCCAGATTACTTAACTGATCCCTAACCCAATCCTCATCTACCATGTCAAACTCCTCCTCTATCTTGAAATTAAAAGAAAGGCAAAGAGTTAATGAAGAACTGGCAAGAACTTTCTCCACATATGAAAAAAAGTACTTCTTTACATTAAAACATAAAACAAACTTATGTTTTCAAAAGGCTAGTGACAGGCTCTTTAAAAAATTACATTTTTTAAAAATAATTAAAAAATGGGAGTGATGTAGCAGAAAGTGTAAGTCATGCCTCGTATTTTGATAATCTCTAAAGTTAGATCTAGAACTAAAAAAAAATACATGGCTATATAACCTCTAAAGGTTCACAAAAGCAACTAAGATTTGAGATTTTGCTTATATTAAGAGCACACAGTTTTCATTAAACCATAGCATAAAACTTAATTGCAAGAAATTTCATTTTTCTTAGCTCAAAGGACCTATTCATATGACAAGTCAATCAGCTTCCTTGACTGATACAATTTGCAGCTGAAAGACATGGAGAATCATTCCCTCTAGGCTAGTCCATCACATTCTCAACTACTTCATCAAGAAACTTCAGATACCCCCAGTGCTTTCCAGCTTATAAACCAGTCAGAATTCTCAGCCAGGTAATCTACTGGGACTTCTTACTTATAGCTTAATCACTGTAATGAAGTCTGTGATGCAAGGATGTAGCTTCACCTGGGACAAATTCCTACAAGATTGCAACAAGCACTTTAAAAAACCAACTAATGCACTTCAGAAAAAAAAAAATTAAAATATATATATTTTTTAACTACATACTACTGTTACAGCTGCAAAAGAGAATGTAAGTAAAAATTTGTATTATTTGGGGTTAGCTTATTTAAAACCAGATAATGTTTTCATAAAGATTCATGTATTTAATCTAAAAAAAAACCCAACAAGATTTTTTTAATGAACAATTACTTAAAAGTTATGTCACAGCATGTTTTTATTTGAAGAAACAAACATTTTTAGTTAGGACTTTTAGTTTTGGGTTTTTTTTCTCGACATCACTGGTAAAGACAACAGATAATATTTCAGACATTGTGAAGAGCAGCTCAGGAGTCAATGCTCAGAAAGCCAAGAGAAAACAATACTCAAAAGTCCTTATATTTTAGACTATCTGTGCTGTTGAAACTCATTACAATCTTTTCTGAAGGTTTAAAGCAAGCACCTTAAGCTCCCACATTTATATAATTTTCTCTATAGATTTAATTAGATTCTCCCCCTGCTAGCCCCAAAAGTGTTTTTGAAAGCTTTCAGGGGTGGAAAGCAAAGTCATGGTCTAAAAACATACAAAGAGAATTTCAAGTGTTTGAGGAAACTCAAAACTCAAATGAGAACTTCAAGTCAAATCTAGCACCTCAGGATACACTGTCAATGAAAAATAGAGTAACAATGTCCATAACAGTCAAGAAAGGTGGGCTAAACAAGGACTTGAGTAGAGTTTAAATGTTCTCCTTTAGACATTTTGCACTGAGTGTGTGGATCACGTCAGAAAGACAGGTTCTCCAAACTTTGAGATATTAGGGAATTTCAGTAGAGCTTTACCTTCACTTTTGCTCTACTAGAGATATTTCAATCACAGAACTGCAGACAAATTATTGGGTTTGTTTTCATTATTCCAGAAAGATAGGCATTTTAGAAAACTTGTGAAATCATATTCATGCTGGATTTTAGTCTATGATAGATCAAAAAATCTATCTTCCTCAGAAGACCTCCTTTCATTGTTATGCCTATGTATGTATTACATATGGAATGCCTCATATTTCTATGTGTGTTGATAAACTGGAAGAGATGGGATTTTACATCCTATGGAAGCTATTCCAATATTCCTTTTTGGCAATATATTTATTTTCACAGCCGCTCGGCTCCATGATTGAGAAACTAATCCGGGTACAGTCTGCAGTGTTATCATCCGACCCGTTAAGCAGATGTAGTATTAAGCACTGCAGAAGTCTGCCAAATTGGCAATCATTGAGTAAATCTAACAATGGAAATTGATTCTCTGAAAGTCTATTAATTTGTATTAAATGCCAGGGTGTATATATTGTATCATACTACAAAAGTGTATGTAACACAGAAGGAGCATAACCCCTTCTTCTCTCTCTCTCTCTCTCTCTCTCTCTCTCTTTCTTCGTTTAATTAAATCTTAGGTTGGTGTTTGTGACTAGACTACATGAACCCTGAAGCTCAAGGGTGTTTGTCTCCTCAGCAGCCCAACAGAGGAGGAAATTTTAAATGCAATTATCTTCAGGTGTATTGCAGTATAATATGTGCATGCTTTCTTTGGAAAGCAAAATCTTCCCGGGGGGGGGGGGGGAAAGGAAAAAGAGAAAAATGCTGGAATAGACACTGAAGATTGCACACTTGTTTGAATGAGCTTTGTGTTCTTCTATCTAGTTTTGCCATAGCAACTAAGCTAAATCTTCTTCACTTGGCATCATTAGCTTGATGATTTGGCTGTCGAGAAAAGAAATTGTGATTTGAGAGGGTTTTGAAGGCATGTGATTCACCCTCAAATTGGCATCTCTAGTGAAATTCTTAGCTTGGGGTCAGCATAACCATCTCTGGCATGCAGTAGGCATGCTCCTTTCAGGCACCAAGTATAGGTGTGCCTACCTCCAAACTCTAAATTTCAGCACTCTCTTAAGGTCTCCACACTTTCACAATTAGCAGTCAACCCATACAAGAAACAGAGGATTAAGCTTGTCCTTCCACCCAAGCTGGCATGTTTGACACACCTAGAAAGAAGCTTCCACACCTAGCCAAGTTGATGGTGCTGGAAGTAGTGCAGCCCCAGCAAAAGAGCAGGGATTGAATCTCAAGACACTTGACACAGAGTGGAGATCAGACCAGATCTAGAATGCCCTACAGCATGAGCTGCCACAAGGTCAAGTTATTCGCCTGCTAGGATTCTTCCTCCCCTCCAGCACATGGTTTATACTGTCAGAGCAGCTGTGCAGGCTGGACAAGGATTTCTCAAGGCAGAGCAATGTGAAGCCTAATGCTTGGACCACTGAATACCACTCTCTATTTAGCCTTGGCAACTAAACTAGATAAAAACTGTATCCAATTTTACTCATTTTCTGCCCTAGATTGGAAGTGAAAGTCAGGGCAGCTTTATCTTAATTTCTAGCTAAATTCCAATACTTTTAATAAATCCTGTCCACAAATATTTTAAGCATAATAAGCCAAACATCTTGTATAGATCAGAACAATTTCCCCTATAAATAACTGTTCTTCATTCACCCAGAAAAAAAAGAGCAATTTGCTACAGGATGATTAAAAAGGATCATCCTCTTAACTGAAATAAATAGAAATCTCATATTTAACTCACAACAGTTATGATTTCTGACAACATCAATAACACTAAATGCAAACTATTTAAACTATTCAATAAAAATTATGCTGGTTTCAGAGAGCAGTCTTTGAGAGAGGAAAGCTACATACTACGGAATAAGATTACCCCATTTACACAAATAACTTCTGCATTTCTGTCATTATAGAAATAATGTCATGCACTGATGTGTATAAGCCATAAAAGCAGGATGATGAAGCAGTCCTAATAACAGAAGACAAACTTGTTAGCCATCTATAGGCAATTTTATATTAAGTAGCCCATGCACATTCTGACTTCTGCCTATATTTCCATTATTGAATATCAAGATGGAGCCACAACTTATTGCAACACTTGCAAGATTAAACTTCAGTTTTTTATTTTCAAGTAGCATTTTAATATCAAATTTACCATCATAAAAATTAAAGGGTTAAAAAGAATTATTTTCAGTCAAGTATTTCTAAATTTTTGCCCAAGTGGCATTAATCAAAATGTCTCAAAAAAACCCCAAACAAGGAAACAAAAACCACACACACCAAAAAAACCAAAATTGTTTCAAATTGATTCATTTTTCTTAATTTCTTCTTACTTTCCTTTTGTTTCAGCAGTCAAGTGAAAAATCGATTATTCACCCAGCTCTTCCCTGCTATACTTAATGTTTCTGTGGTGCTCTCAGGAACTAAGTACAGGATAGCATACCAATCATTATTTGAAACACACCAAATAGTTTGCATCTGTAAGTCAGTGGGACCTCAGATTGCTCACTAACCCATGGTTGAGACTGTGCTGTATGCTAGTACTCAGAGTAGCAATCCTTATGAAAAGCATAAACCATGCCTGAGTCGTGTAATATGTACCAGATCATCAAAGACTTTCAATGATAGTTTGCATTGGTTTTGGTATTCAACCTTTTTGACAAGTTTTGCCTTATTCTGTCCACAAACATTGAAGTTCTCCAGATAGCGATGAGTACTTATGTCCTATATTCAAAATATTTCAACTTGCTATTTCAACCACTTGTCATGCCCAGATTATATTATTCATGTTTCCAGTAACACTGCTAAACACTTTTCCCCCTTCTCTCTACTGGAGTAACTTTCTATTTACGCATTGCATTAGATTCCTTGGTTTTGCAGAGACCTGGCTTAAACTAAAGATCTGCCCTTGGATTTTGCATGTTTTCAGCATAAGATTTCCTCCTTGTCACACTTGGGCAACAGCTGCTTAGTTTCCAAATTAATACATTGGTTATACCCTCAAAAAGCATGATTTGGGGTCAAAGGATGGAAGGTTTTCTTTCACTGGCCTATTTACTACTGTAACAAACACAGACTGACTCAAGACTAATGTCATGGCACCCCTTGGAAACCCAAACACTAGCTATTGAGAAGCCTTTTGAAAAGGGTCCCTGCCCATTGAACCTACTGGACAAGTCTGTTGGAACAATTCAAGACTAGCATCAAGATTTTACCCTAGGAAAGGAAAAAATACTTGGTTTTGCCAAGTGCACAAAAGAGCAGAAGACTGAGGGAAACAGCAGGATATCATCAGCTATTTGACAACCTTCATCTTTTTCTGTGGGAGTTCAGCTGTGTGAGGCAACCCTCACAGGTGGCTGCAAGGCCAGACATGGGTCATGGGGCAGTCCTCCTCCCCAGCAACCTGCATGTCTACCCAAAATATGGTCTGTCTCTTACTGGGAGCTGGGCTTAAAACACAGCTGCTCCTGAACAGAGGAAGTTATTCCATATTATATATCTATTACTAATAACTCATTAAGTGCCAAAATCAAACACAAACAACAAGCAAAGCTGCCTGAGAGTGTGATCAGATAACTAGCTTTGAAGGTATCCGAAATGCAACTGTGTCTTGTACTGATAAAATAATTATCACCTTCTTCCAGTAATAATTCACAAGAAAAAATGACTGTTTTAGAATATTTAGCACATTTTGCTCAAAGAAAGTTCCAAAATAAAAACACGGATGACAGAAAAAGGCAGTCTAGTCAGACACCTCACCAACTGCCAGAGGTAAAACTAACCTCAGGTATGATGCACATAAATTGCATGTGTTAAAATCTAAAAATAAAGTGTCATTTCAGTATCATCCCCTTTGAGGGAGTTATGGACAAGTACAAGTCATAGAGATAATTGCTGTGCCCAAGGGTAACCCACATGTAACAGTATGATCATCCAGCTGGCACACACAAAAAACCTGCATGCAATGACACAAGTTCTGCATGGACAGCAGAACACTACTTACCTGATACCCACCTCACCTGCACAGGTAAAGGCTGTTCCACAAGGCCTACACAGTTTGAATCAATGCCAGCAATTCCATGACACTCTCCTCCCATTACTTTTTTTTGTTGTTATTAACCACCCAAATACATCACAGCAAAATCCAGTACCTCTACCTTTTGTTCCCAAGAAGCATGATGATTCCATCCCTCATTCCATCCCATAAGCAAACAGAAAAGGAGCAGCTATCTACTCACTTTTATCAGCTGTGCTAACATTGCTTCTGGCATTGTTGTTACTGCCATTAATCATGTCACTGTCCAAATGTTTTATGCATTCTTAAGGTTGGAACCTTAGAATCAGGTTCTTGGTCATTAACCAGTTTTTCTTATTCCCCAGTAGAAAAGGAACCTGTGAAAATCTGTCCACAGAGAAGACAGCAAAGCATGACCAATAAGAACAGTGAGACCTCCAATTCCTGATCATTGTCTACAGAGTAATTTTGCTTTACAAATTGAACTATATTTTTAAAAAGAATTCTCAACCAGGTGATCATATATGTGGAACTTATCTTCAGGTTATCAGGCTCAACACAGTGGCTAGCAACAAAGTGCTCAGAGTACAAAAATCACTACTATTATTTTATAATACTTTCACAAGAAGGGATATGATGCTTCAGTGTAGTGTTGAAACAGTTTGGCACAGCAGTCAGGGACTCAGTTGTACTGAAGTCCCATGCTATACGTTATTTCAGTTTAAGTCCTTAGCACAGATTATCCAATCTTAACCATTTAAACAATATTACACTGGCTTCACATGATCAGAAACACTCGAACCACCTCAAGATCCACTCAGTAGTCCTGCTTTAAAAAATTATTCTGCAAACCAAAAAAAATCTTTCCCTGATCAGCATCATCTTCCTTTAAATGAAGTCATTGTAATTCAGTATGTGTTGCCTACATAGCTGATAACATATAGTATTGGGAAAATAGTTGCCATTTAAATGACATTCAAGTTCTGCAATTTATATAAATGATACTAATAAAATGTCAATTAAATGTTGGTAATAGGAGGCCTTATGTAATTTTCTTCTCAAAGGATCAGAAATCACCAGTCACAGTGACAACACAAGGTAAGTTTGGAAAAAAACCCAAACACACCACCAATAAAAAAAAACCATAAAATCTAATTAATCTGAAACACTTTTCATAGGAAAAACAACAAAAGATTATTAGAATAAGTACAGATAAGAGAAAGTGGTAGAGCCAGTAAAACTCAGGTATAAAGTTCAGTGCCCCAGAACACGTGCAATACCACCTACACAAAGCAAGCTTTTCCATCTCATTGAAATTACTGTCATAGTGATTCCCAAAGGGGTTTAGCAATAACATGTTACTCTGTATTTCAGGCTATAGTGTTTTGGGTGGGGTTTGCCTTTGTGTTTTGGTTTGGAGGATACTTTTTAATGATCACTATTACTTTTAAATTCCAATTTTTTATTCTCTTCTATCCCACATTATATACTTTACACACACATATATATTATGTTCATTCTGGTCAGTTTTAGGCAGTTCCTGCTGCAGAGAAATCCCTAGGCACTGCCAGATTCTCCACCCAGGATGTGAATGAACCCATTTAAGCATAGAAACAGCTCTTATTGATTAGAGAATGCACAGCAGGAGCTGCCTGAGGGAGTCTCTAGGACTGTCCAATATTTTCTAGCTGGAAAGTTCCTGCATACATTTGTCAAATCCTTTGCGGTGAAGCTGGCTAGAAGCTGTGAACCACCTCCAGGAGGTCCACCATCTTATCTACGCAGAGAGCCATGGAGGCAATTATTAAATACACACCGGCAGAGCCTACTCATGTACATCACAATTACAATTACAATGTTTATTTAAGAAACACTTTGTAGTTTCTGGCTCAATGATTTATTTGGAAAAGGAGATATTATTGCCCATCCCTTGAAGTTTCTTGAATATATTCCATTAATAGTACACTTACATGGTACCAGTATGCTGCTCACACATGTAACTTAAGAGACAAAAGCAGTCATAATTCAGACATTACTTTAGTGAATACAGCCTTGAATAAGGCTACTGTTCAACAGAGTATCACTGAACATTTCACACTTTTCTACTCAGACAAGTTTTGAGATTGTCAGTTCTCATCTGGGACTCCCAAGCATGACATAGCACTAGAATCTACCACAAGGTTTCTCCAGGTAGACTTCCGCACATCCAAAAGTGCTGGACATGTCCAGAATGTTGATAAACCATGCAACAGAGGCACTGCAGCATATGGTGTATCTCAGAAATAACAGTTCTTAGTTTTCATTTTCAAAGTTATAACGCTTGATCTTTATTTCTTTCTATTGAGCTAATCAGTAAGAAAAGTGTAGTTAGTAGCACTGCAGCTACACTGACCAAATTGGTTTCCAAGTTAAGAATGTTATTTACATTGTCCACAATAAAAAGAAGCTACTTTATGCAAAATAGAGGGGCAAAAATCCTTTAGTGGCACAATTATTTTTATGGAAACACAGACTTTGCTGCCGCAGTCTAGCGTTACTGCCTGAAGGCCTTCCAACTACACATTTTTCCACATGGGCATATTTCTCCCATGAGGTAAAGCAGAATTAAAAGAGACAGTACACTGCTTTCCCTAGTATGAGGCAGAAGCACACCAAACAAAATGCATCTACTTTTTCTGGCTGCACCATGTAACTCATCACAGCAGCACAGGCCAGACTTTCAGGTTTTTCACAGTAGACACTGAAGTGAAGCTTTAACAGGGAGAGGCTCCACTGGCCCCAGTGAAAATGATGCCCAGTCCACCTTCTCTTCGCAGAAAACTTCATTCTGATGCTTCATTTTGCCTAGTGAAGTTTGAGACTAAACTCAAAGCTTTGATCAGGGCCACATGCAGCTGAGCTCTTCAGTTTGATTCCAGGCTCACTGAACCATGCAGCCCAGTGTCTTGCCAAACAAGTGTTACTTTGAATGAAACTGAAATACGTGCTCGGTAGTGACCACTTGTGGTGACAGTGAGGGAGGTAAACCAAGGACCAGCTTTCACATTGCTGAAGCATCCTAATGTGGAATTTCACAAAACAGACAAGTTACGTGGACTGAAGCTGTTGTTTACAAATTGCTTTATAAATTTCAGGTGGCAATGGGTAAATGAGCTATCAATTCCTGTGACACTGCTAAAGTTAAACCAATGCCATTCCACAGAATATTGTAAACAGTGCCTCTTAGGTTAGTTCTTGATCTTTAACTTAATGCTGCTGCCCTAGAGAAAAACTGTGGACCATTAGTAAAACAAAATGGAGGGAAACCCAGTAAGTTGTGAATTAACTAAAACGAATGTTCTCATTATAAGATGTACAATGTACTGTCCAGAAATCAGTTTTCATTATTAATGTCTAAATTAAGTACCATTTCTTACTTTAGAGCTGGGTACATTTTCAGTTTTAATTGGAAACAAATACCCAGTGTGAAATGTCATTATTCACTTTTTATGCTCAATTTGCTTAGAATTTGGTAAAATTATAATTTGTTCCTATTATAAACTTACATACGCTTCAAATCATTCCCCTGTGGAGTCTTGAAACTGAGATACTGATGGATTTGCATTGAATACCTCCTCAAGCCTCCCAACCCTGTGTTTTTGCACATTGAGTTCTTCTTGACTTAGCTGCCTAATTATTTTAAAATATGTATAATAGGCTCCACAACAACTTCTCCACATAAATATTTTGATTGCTATTTAAAAGAGGGAGGGATTCGTTTTTCTGTGTTCATAATTACTGCATCACTTGACTTATTTTTCAAGCACCTACTTAACAAGGCCAAACTTAATTGAATTGCTCATTAGAAGAAAGCTGAACTGCAACATGCAAGCATTTGTACTCTTTTATATAATACCGTTCATTTTCACACTTCACATCCTGTGAACCATACCTGTTTTACAAGGTTTTATGTTACTGCTGCAAGAACACCGCAAAGTGTTTTTTATTCAAAATAAAGATTAAGATTTGTCAAGATTACCTCATGTCAATGCATGGGAGCCAGACATTTGTCAAAGGAAGACCACCTGTACTCTGAAAAATCAGCTTCAAGGTTTTCCCAAATTATCACTAATTTATAAAATATTAACTGAAAGTGAGGTGAAAGAAGAGAAATAAGAGGCTAGGTACCTCTGTGAATACCTTCGATTTTTAAAGCAGAAAATTTTAACAGTTCAGGGTTCAGTCTCCATTTATATAAACTTTTGTATTTCTATAAGCATAGGTAAGATTCAAATATAAACCAATCTGAATAAACAGTAATACTGTGACAGTCTATACAAACCTGAGCTCAGAGGGCTCCTATAAGTCTTTTAACCAGCACACTTCACAGCATTACATAGTCCTTTATATAGTACTGACAGTATAACTATTGCACTACTCAAAAAATAAACAGAAACAATTACCCAAGTAATTGCTTCCCACATACCATTTGAAGTTAGCTGGTATGATGTAATTGTTTTTGTATTAAGTAGTCTTCAAATTCATTCTTCCTGTCCAGCACCTATTAACTAGTTCATATGGACAGCCTCTCTGGTGTTTATTTAGTAATTCATGTGGACGAAGAAGCACGTAATTTGTGTTCCCAGAGGAATCACAGAATCACAGAGCTGTCATGGTTGGAAAGGTCCCTTCCAACTCAAAAAATTCTGCGATTTATGAAATACATTGTTATAGACATTTGTCAAGGGAAAAAAAAAAAAAAATATGAATTTTTAAAAGAGAAATTAGATGTACTACTTTGTAAAGTGGATTTGGTCAGACAGCCTTACTGGAAATCAAAAACACAAAGGGTGGGAGCAATGGAGTCACTCTGACTTCTACCTCAAACACTATGTTAATATGACTACTGCAGCACATGCTTGTGTCTAGAAACCTACAGGACCCAAACCTCTCCCAGCCATAGGCAGTTTGCATTCTTATTTGCTGTAGACCCAAATCTTAGCAATGTATCATTACAGCAGAAGGGATTGTCCTCTGTGTGACTCCATGATGGAGAATATAGTTTTTCAGTGACAGGATGTTTAAAATAAAAGCAGATTTAAAAAATTCAAATTCTCACAACTCTGACATGAACACACTGTGCTAAAACATAGTTTACAAAATAGGAGTGCACACACATATAATTGGGATTTAGCAAAGAGCAATTGCTTACAGATTAAGAAAAACCTGTACTTCATAGTCTATAGCCTTAACCAGAGACCTATCAGTCCAACTAAGTACTCAAGAATGATGGTAAATTCCTAGACAATGACCTTCCAGAGAGGATGGTGCTGCTTATGGAAAAGGAGGGAAACAATTAGGTAGGGAGAACAAAGAAAAAAAGAGGATAATAGGAATTACGAGTTCTCTCATTCCAGACCAACTGCTTCTGAAATGAAAACTAACATTTGACACCATACTGCTAAGATCTGAAGCACCTACCTAGTAGCAAAAGCAAGGGAAATACTGGAAGAGAATGAAACCTTAGAGGATAGAAGAACTTGCGATTAAGGTTTGTTTTATCAAAGTCAACATCTTAAGAAAAATAAAAAACCAAACTCCCCACCATTATTTAAGAAAATGGTCTTAATCTGTTTTCCACTAGTCTTATACACTATTATTAGATTGACTACATATACATTATAGAAAAAAATTAAATTTACAATAAATTCTTGGTTGCCTCCAACTGAAACATTAATATTGCTACCAAATAATTATTCATATATCCTCTTGGCATACCTACTTCAGGTATATCAATAGCAGAAATTAGATGCACCCAGGATTCCCTACTTTCACTACTAAACTACAAGAACAAGTTTCCTATGCTGGAGCACCATAAATACAAGTGTAAATAAAGAACCTCAAACAATCACAGCTTTCACCTTTTAATGAAGCAGTAGGACAGTGTTTTCAGCCAGTGAAGCTACACTAATTTATGCAGTCAAGAATATAATCATGTTTCTAGCCCTGTTCCTCACACATTCTACTAAAGTTAAAGTGGTATGCTTAAAGAAACAAAAATTACTTCACTTTAAGAAGAAACTAAAATTTAAAAAAATACCATGTTTGTAAGAGCCTCTTACAAATACTTATCCCACTCAGTGCTAGCTGCACATTTCGGGGAGGAATCATTTTTCAGGGCCACTCACAAGACCGGCTCAGCTATAATGAATCTCAAAACTAAAACTCATTAAAGTAGCAGAGATCACAGTCTTCTGCAGAGATTCTTACAGATTTTGGTCTTGCCATCATTAATCAGGAACAATTCCCTTAAAGGTTTGAGTAACATTTCAGACATAATGACTAATTACAGTCTTCTATGCCAAAAGTATATTATTCAGTTGTGAGAATCAACTTATTTCTAAACTTTGAAACATAGGTGTGTATTCTAGGTTTATCATCTATGTACCTCCATAGTCAAGAAAGACAAATACCTCCAGAGGGAAACTAATTCCATTCTAAAAGAGGTCTTTTGTAGGGGATGAACTACCCTGTGGAGCTCCTTGCCCTCTCTACTGACTGAAGAGCCAAGAGTGGCAACTCAGTTTTTTAATAAGCAAGATGACTAAGGTGGAAATCCTTTGTAACAGACCATTCTGTTTGTTAAAAAACTGACTTCGCAGTTGGACCTGACAATAACAACTGCTTTCTCCAAACATTACAACAGACAGCATCAAGAGACAATTTCCATGTTCAGAACATTTAGAAAGTTAATTTAAATTATTCAGACAAATTTTTTTCTTATAAAAAGTTCAAAAACATTTCAACAAACGCCACCAATGGTGAGACAGAAAAACTACCACTAGGATAGTTATCCTGTAGACTTTGTGCTTTGGGAGGAAGAAAAGGGAAAAGAAAAGGGATATAATCCTTGTAAAAATTGTTGCTTCAGCTTTTATTTCTTAAATAAAAACTTCCATATATCTGGGTCTCAGGAGAAAGTTGAGAGAAGTCATTTTCTAGCAAACAGATAAATAAGTAACAAGTAAAAAGTGTGGGATGATACAGAGACTAAAAACCTTCTCAGCTCTTTTTTAAGAATAAGGCAAATGCAGAAATAGAAGCTACTAGTACAATGCCCAAATTATAGTAATAGTATCTGGAACTTCTGCAGGCTTTGATGACTTCCATCAGAGAATTGCCAAATACTTCAAGTGCATTTGTCTTTCTAGAACAGTAGGATCTTTCAAGGTATTGAGTGCTTCAAGCAATAGAAATTGAGGGTGTACAGCACAACACAAGAGGTACTTAGCAGCTTGGAAAATCAAGTCCTTTAGCATTACAAGCACAATAACATAGTGAAGCAAACAGACTTTCAACAGCAAGAACACAGAATAGATGCAGTGACAGCTAGTGAGAGATGAAAGAGGATGTGTTGAAATGTCATAGACCTGACACTGACTTACATGAGCTTATTTTTCTTGTATCACTACTGCTATCATAACTAAAAAAAATGTAATTGTCCTGAAGTCCTCCCTTGCAAGAGGTCAAGAAATTGGCTTTTTAGAACTCTCCAGTGAAACTCATCTGGTCTTATATAAGGAAATGTCTAAAACCAGTAAAGACACTGCCTTTTAAAAATCTGATAACTTTGAGACTTGTAAGGCTGTAAATTATAATGTTTTGTCAATGTAAAACAGCATCTACATGGTCATATTCTCCAGCTATGTAAGTGGAGAAATTAAAGTCTTGTTATTGTCATTCAAAGTGGGAAGGCTTTGTCCTAAAGCATTTTGCAAAGTGCAAGCAATAATCAGGTTCAGTTGTTATCATTGATGCTTACAGATTAAGGTTCCCATAGCAAAGCAAAACCACCACTTGCTAACAGAAACATGAAATGGTAACAAATAGTTCTCAACGAGGCTTTCACCTACCAGCTACCACATGTGAATATCTTCCCCTTCTCAACAGGAAAATCCAATTTCATCTGTTCCATCCACCCATATGTTCCAAAACAAAGGCAGCCTGGATCCACAGTACCTGCACTTCCAGAAATCTCTTTCCAACTGTGCTGTCTACATTGCAACTTGACCCCAAACAAGGGCTAAAATATTTTCAGATCACTTTTGCTTAAGTTTAATTCCTAGGATTTTTGCACAGTATAAAATGTACCTCAAAATGAAAGACGGCATTTGCAATCTTATTTTGGACAACATGAAATATTTCAATTGAGTTCACACACACACAAAAATCTGTGATAACTATAGCAGTTCCTTACTTGGGAAGATAATACCAGGAAAAAAAAACAAACCAAAACAAAAAAACACTTATCCTTTAATTCAGTTTAGCAGCTACATTTTTATCATGCAGTCTACCCACATTATATACATCACCATCAAATGGACAGCCAGTGGCCCACATGACTATAAATAAGAACTACTCTTTCAGGACATTTATTTAGAAACTATGAAATAACATGACTATATACAAATTCGTATTTCTTATGCATAAGATTGCTCTTTGGAAGCTTTACCAACTTAAATAGTCAAGAACAAAGCAAGAATCTGACAGAACTCTGAATTGGGATCTAATATCTTGAACACTCCATTCTATTTTCACCTCCGCTTTTCTTCATCAAATTAAGTCCTCTGTTGATAAACAAAATCTAAATCCCTCCTGGGGTTAATCAAATAAGCACAAAATAAAAACTCAAAAAAGAGAAAGCACCTTCAAAACTGATATTTGCTCAAAACCTGGAGCAGTTACCATGGAAACCATATTATTTTGATCCATAAACATTGTCAAAATAACATGAGCATTTGAACCAAGTCCAGCTAGTTTTAAATCAGAAAGTAAGAAATTAAAATGATAGAAGGAAAAAAAGGTGATAAAAATCTCAGAAAAAGTTACATTTACGTCCTCTTTTCAAACTTTTTCTGATGTGTATGTGAACACTGTGTACACAGTTGAGAAAACATTATCGTATTCAAACATGTTTGTATTTATACTTGTGAACAGATAATTTAATTGAAAAGGATTACTCATCAATCTAATTACTCGAGACTCTCTGCCATGCAGTGAAGGTTACACCAAACTGTGTATTTTGTAGAAAAAGAAAAAAATAAAATAAAATATCTGCCTTCCAAGACAGGTTTGTCAGAAAATGCTTACTGGTTCTACAACAATCATTTCACAATATAATTTACTGTTTCTCATATATCTGAAGTACAATTAGAAAACTTCCTTACTTCTACCTCTCAAAATATTTATTACATATCTAGAAGCAAAGACAATGTCATACTTATGTTAATGCACAACACCTACACTAGAAAAACAGTCCAGATGTTCCAGTGGAGGCCCAAGTACGTTAGACAGTATGGAATATTCATGAAGATGTATTCCCTTGTTGTAAAGAAGTCCCAGGCAAGACCTGAAGGAATTATAAATACAATCACCTATATGTTCTGCTTTCCTATTTGTGTACCTTTGAAAACTTCCTTTCAGGCAACCACAAAGATTCAATGGCACTTTCTGCTTCCTGAGGCATTAAGATCTCTGCAGCAGCCTTTAGAGGTAGACAAGGTAAGGTTGCCAGCGTTTTAGGATGATAAGTTCTGGTCTAGCAGCCCACATAGAAGTCCCACATACAGACTGGGGGGAAGCACTCCTTGTGAGCAGATTACAAGAACCCATTGCAGCCCGTAAAAGAGGAGAAGGAAGGCAGGCAGCCATGCTCTACAGGGAACCATCAGAGAGCCAAAAATCAAAGAGTCAACCAATAGTAAACAACAACACCAATGACTGATGACTGTATCTGTACATATGGACCCCCTATTTTAAGCTGATATATATGATACATATAAGTGATTTGTAGTTACAGCTTTGTTGCAAATATCTTCTGGAGGTTTTCATAACAAGAATGTTTAGATTGCTGCTTATGCTAGAATTATATTTGAGATCAGGGAGGAAAAAAAAAAAAAAATCAAGAAAAAAAAAGGCAGGGTCCACAAAAATATTACCTCAGTATTACTCGAAACTCCTGAGTGCAAAGTTATTGTGATCCAAGACAGGGCTTACTGCTTATGTTCATCCGAGAATGAGATGCAACAGCTTCAAAACTGCTGGACAGCGACTGCAGATACACCATACTTAAAACAAGCAGACATTTTTCCCATTAGTTAAATGTGACAGAATTTTTCCAAAATTCCGAAACCATTCATCTCCAAATCAATAAATACACACATACTTGGGTCGTTATCTTGCAATTCCATATATGTAAATGCACACACACAGGAACACATTTTGTGTATGAGCGTTTGCACATCAGGATCCTCATTTTCCATTTTTATGCCTATCCTGGATTTTTTTCACCTTCAAAACCACTAAAACTTATGTACTACTATTTCAGACCATTAGTTACATCTTTTTTTGACTGTAAGGCCCAATGTGAAAACACATTGTAAATCTGTTTGGTGCATTAGCAACAGTTCCCTGTTGGCTTTTCATATTTTGACACTGCTTTTCAAAAAGAAACACAGAAATAAAATATTTTCAAAGGTATGTGCCTCACAGAGTTCCTTGAGGCATGTGTTATCTTACTGCTACATATTTCTTGGCATATGCTTTATAATAAAATGTTCCTGAATAAACACAGTATCTTTTGTTCAACAGAAGAAAAACAAATTATTCCTACTCCATTTACACCTTGCAACTATGATGTCAAAAAGCAGACTACAGTTTTCTTTCTAAAGAGGTAGGCCCAAAACCATATCTTTAAGCAAGCTGGTTTGTCATGTTAAAAACATTATATGTGGATGTAAATTAGTCAGAAAATGGTCACAGATGGTAAGGAAGTGCAGCTTATAAGTATTGATAACATTATAACCAAAAACTACATGCAAGAATATAGATGAAACCAGAGAAAAGACCATATAAAGGTGGTCTTGCTCTGTGTTTGCAACTTTCTCAAATATACCTACAGCTTTCCCAGCACCCATTATCACAACATGCAGCCAGAGGAGGATTGGAACAAGGCACTTGAGACACACCACCCAACAGGCCTTGTCAGGTTTTGAGGAAAGGAAACTTTGTCAATCCCAGTATGTTTCCACCCTCTGAGCCCTGATCACCTCTCTCCACCTAATGATCACACCAGGGACAGGAGGAATGGTTCTGTGCCTCAAATACGAGCTGTCATGTTAGAAAGGTTTGGTCCATGAGAAATACTAACCTGAGTAAGCAATCCTGTTTTACTGTTTAGGAAGTAACTGAGAACTCTGTTCATTCCCTTGAACAGCCTGCAGTCTTCTCCAGCTTTCCCAAGGTGACAGGGACTTCCCTGAATTCCTTTTTGAATGCTTACTGAAATAATTGCTCACAACCTTCCTTCCTACACCTTTTAGGCATGGGTCACCATGGTATCCTTCCTCCCATTTGCTTTACATAAAATCCTGGTGCTGTTTCTTTCTAGTAGCTAAAAAATTCACCCTTCCCTTTCTATCTGTACATCATATCATGGATTCACAACAGCACTGTTAATTACTGAACCTAATTCTCTACAGGTTCCTTTGGAACTAGCTGTCATCTCATGCTAGTCCAGAACATTCTCACAAAAAAAACCCATGTTTTTAGTAACTGAATTTGAATTACTGCTTTTGCTCATTTTCCTTCCAAAAGTGTGCTGAGTTTGTTCTTGGCACTTCCCATACAACAGACCCCAAACATTATTGCTTGCAAAATGTTAACAGAAGCATTGTTCTTAAAATATTTTTTGAAACAGGCACATACCTGATCTAAAATGTTTCTGGGATGTTACCCTGCTTTATTTTCACTTTGCTTTGCTCTTACCCACTCGGCATTTTTTTTCAGATCCTAGATTATTGACGCTCCAAGGAAAGCTGCTGCTTCCCACTGCTTTACAAAGTGTCAAGCATCCCTTGACATGATACACAGGTAAGAATATGCAAACAGCAGATACTCTGAAAATACACAGGAAAAGCTTCTTGACAGTTAAACACCCACCTTTATATTTTATCATGTAAAATCTGGGGAACAGTTTGTAATCACCAAGTTAAGAACAGGAATAGAAATGCACTTCCCGGGAGCAGTACCAGGGGTGACAAGGACAGTGGATTCCCTGGCTCACTGCATAAGATCACAACAGAATTAGCAAGGCCGGCAGGGATCTCAGTCCAACTTCCCACTTTAAGCTAGAGTGTAAGCACCACTAAACCAGATCACAGACGAGCTTACATAGTACAGTTCTGAAAAGCTTCCAAGTGCTCATAGACTCCAGAAAGTCTCCCCTAGTAATTTTTTATTTATTTATTTTCTCCCTTAAATTCTGCCAATACCTCTCAAACCACAGTATTGGATCATCGCTCAGCCCTGGTGAGACTGCAGCTGGAGTAAAGTGCCTGGTTTGGGTGCTCTACTTGAAAAAGGATTCTCAGAAGCTTGACAAGGTATACTGGAGGACTTTGCCTTATGCAAATCCTAGAAAAACCCTAGAAAAATGTCAAATAGGTCATGTGCAAAAATTCCAAGTTGTATGATAGGAAAAATATTAAAATATCAGCCACACTCTTTTGTTTGTTTTATGTTTGGTTTTGTTTGGCTTTTTTTTTGTTGGGTTTTTTTTTTAGATGTGCATGGAATGGTTAGAAGATGTATGTCTTCTGAGAGTTCCAGGAGGGATTTAGTTAAAATAAGAGATTTAAATGTGTTTAGTAAATCTGGTTTGATTGTCTGAGCATTTTTTAATCATTTATCGTATTGGCAATAAACATTTGCAGCACACACTGTAATGGTTTCATGGGACTTCATAATGGGATAAGCTGAGAATACATACGAGGAATATCACAAAATTTTTTTAAAAAACCTTTAGCTTAACAAGTCATTAAGCCAACTAGAAACACCTTTTCCTGTGTTGACATAACCAATTTTATTTTTTTCTAAAAGTTAGGTAACTGCATCACAAACATTTTCTTTAAACAAACAAAAATATCTAATGGCAAGCAAATTCAGGTATTTGAATGCAGGTCTCTGCACACTGCACCTGTTACTCCTCAGTGTAGAGGCAGGCTTCAAATTTAGGATGATATTTCATACTGTACATAACTGAAAACAGTGAGTCATATATGGGGTTTCCCTGCCTGAACTCTCTATTCCCCTTTGCTTTCTGGTTAGCATTTTCAGCAAAATGGGGAATGGATGAACTTTGTGAGCTGTGAAGATCTGCAGACTGTGTACCTTTGTGTGCAAGCAAGGGAGGCAGAAGGGAATATCCCAGGGATTACAACAGTCTAAAAAACTAACTTCAGCATATGAATCATTTTTCCCTGGCATTATGTATGTCACCTTTCACCTGTGCATTCCAAAGGCAATATGAAAGGAGTGGTCCTATATTCAACATATCTTTCTTACCTGAAGTTCGTTTTTTAGTATGTTTGTATGGCTGGGAGTTCTTCTATGCACATTTCTACTCCTCCCACACTGATAAGATTAAAAACACAATAAAACTCATCTTATAAGTTGCAGGACAACACCAGAAACTAATTCCATCTCCTCCTGGACACCAAAAAATTATCCTGTTATGTAACAAAGTCAAAGTTCAATTGAGATTCATCAATGCATTTTAAACACTAATAATCTGCAAGCAACTCAAGGCTCAAAAGCAAAAACCAGAATGAATTAAAAAGATAAATTAAAACAATAAGTACACATCTGAAAAAATATATTACACTTTCGTAAGACATTTGCTAATATGAAAAGAGAAGAAATTTATCATACAATTAAAAAAATTAACTTCTGAGAAGCACAACATCTTGGATTCAAACCCCAGCCATTTATGGTTTATTAATATGGATATCTATTTATTTATCTTGAATGTATTGCTTCCATTGCTTTCCTTAAAGATACATGAAGTAACGGCCTTTCATACATTCTAAGATAATATAATACTCTTCGATAGCCAAAAGGTATAGAAGAGCTATACATACACATGAAATCCAAACAATCCACACGAAGGCTGTTTGTTATCCATATGGAGGGAGAGTGCGGAGAAATAAGACCTAAAGGCTTTGAACAACAGTTCACAGACAGATGCAAGTTTTAAAAAAAGATGTTATTTTCAAATCAGGTTAAGAGATTTGATGTCCTGCAAAATACTGATCAAAGGACAGAAGTCCAATAACGTTTTAAGAAACAAGACCTTATTGCTTCAATAAGCACTGTAAAAGCAGCTCTTGAACAGGCTTATCTAATTCTTATTCCCAGTATTGGCAAGCATCAAAACCAGCATGCAAGTAGCTCAGAGTTCAGCAGCAAGAACATGCTCAGAGCCAAAATCCATCTCTCATCTGATCAAAAGATGTGCCAAGAAGCACAAGTTGTACAAAGTACACTTTAATTGGTGTGCAGATACTGGCAGTTGATCAGTCTTTCTTAAAGGAGCATTTGTGTTAGAACTGCAGTTTGCATATTGTGTACTCACCTAGTGAAGGCTCTTTTTTCTAGTTTTGGGCTAATGCAACCAGACATGAAGGTGCTATATCATAGGTATATAGGAAGAAATAAGACATACAGGGAGAAACTGCTGCCTTTGTTGTCTTTACAACTGAATACTGTGTTCCCTAATAGTTGTGTTTTGAAATGCAGATATCGAAAGTAACAAGTACCGACACTGCTTTCTAGAGTCATTGAAATACAATTCGTAGCACAACTGAAAGAAATACTACTTACTGACAGAAACTAACAGAACTTAAAAATGCTTCATTTATACATTTGAATATAACCAAACTTTGAACTTCTGGCCATCACTTTTGATGATTCTTCCACTTGAAAATTTTTGCCTGTTTTAAGGTACACTAGCAATCAAATATTCATTTCAAGCTGAATAATCTTCTAGTTAGCATATTTGCATTTTCTCATAAATTAAGCATGAATTATTCTTCAACTGATAGGGGACTTAATCTTTCAGTTTTTCTTGAAATGTTTTATTGTCCAAATTAAAAAAAAAAAAAAGCTCTTTCAAGCCTTAATTCTTAAAAAGTTGCTATCTTTTTCTTCTGTATATGTAAATTGTAAAAAATAAGCTTCTGAACATAGTATCATTTTATCACAAAAAGGGTACAGAATTGACATAAGCAACCAGGGATTTATGAAAGCATTCTGAAAACATGACCAAGAACTAAGAAGAGATGATCCTGTAATTAATCCTATTGGAGTTAAAGACAGAATTAAATGGGTACCTACTTTAGATTTGTAACTTTAGTGCTTACGCTGGTTTAGGCACTAATACCTAGTCTTCCAGCTTTAGACAGAGTGACAGTTATGTGCGTCATTTTGTGTACCTTGCACACCTGTGAGCCAGAAAGCACACTGAAATTTGTCCTTTAACAATACAGCCATTGGGTTTTCAGAATCAAGACTAAAACAACCTTTGTGGTACTGAGCACAATATATACATAAGCACAGGCTAATTCCAGAAGTGGCAGTTTTGAGGTCAACAGCAATAATGGCCACATCTCAAAAGCTGTGAAAATGCAGCGCCTTGAGCATTCGTCCTTATTTTTTTAAACACTTTGCACATTTCATTTAACATCTTGAACAAATAGTTTGTATTTCTGACTCTCACACAAATCTTGCAACTGATTTACATGAAAAGTAAGGGCATTGCAGCTGTTTCTTTCTTTAAAAGGTTTCAAGGATCCTAGGATATCTCATAGAAATTCAGAAAAATTAAAGAAAACCAATTGGGGTGATCAGGTTTTTATTAGAGGATGATTAATCTTCTGTTGCTCCTGAACTGTTGCATTTCAGCAGAGGAGAAAATGTGGGGTTCTGTTCATGTTTGTCCTATCAGTTTTTGAATGCTAGAGATCTTCAAAAGAAGCATGACCAAGGGAAGTGATTCTCCCCCTCTACTCTACTCTACTCACTTGAGAGCCCACCTAGAGCACCATGGCCAGTTCTGGGGCCCTCAACATAAGGATATGGAACTGTTGGAGCGAGTTCAGAGGAGGGTCACAGAGGTGATCAGAGGGCTGAAACACCTCTCCTATGAGGACAGGTTGAGAGAGTTGAGGTTGTTCAGCCTGGAGAAGAGAAGGCTCTGGGGAGACCTCTTAGCAGCCTTCCAGTACCTGAAGGGGCTTCAGGAAAGCTGAGGAGGGGCTTTTTACAAGAGCAAGTGACAGGATGAGGGGCAATATCTTTTAACTAGAAGAGGGTCGATTTAGGTTAGATATGAGGAAGAAATTCTTCACTGTGAGGGTGGTGAAATGCTGGAACAGGCTGTCCAGAGGAGTTGTGGATGGCCCATCCCTGGAAGTGTTCAAGGCCAGGTTGGATAGGGCTCTGAGCAACCTGGTCTATTTGAAGGTGTCCCTGCCCATGACAGTGGTGTTGGAACTAGATGACCTTTAGGGCCCCTAACACATTCCCAACACATTCTGTGATTTAAATGGAGTATCCTGATGTTTCCAAATGCTTTTAAATGGCCTTAATTTTGCAAGTGTAAACTGATCCTCTGAAAATTGCGAATGATAAGCCATTTAAATGTTGATATAATCACTTACTACTCTTGAAACTACTACAACTTTCTGCAAAGTACTCTAATACATACTGATGTTTGGCCTGAAAAATAATTATTTCAAATTTCGCTATCAGTAAATTACAGGATGAAGAAGCAATCAAATAATATCACACAAATTAAGAATTCATAAGGCAGTTAACATTTAATCAGGGAGAATTCAATGTAGTTATTTACAGTTATCCTAGTTGGAAATGCAATTAACTGAATCAAAATAAAATAATCACGGACATTCACAAAGTGTAGACAGATACTTAAAGCAATTTTGTTTCAAATGTGCCAAATTGCTTCAATCCCTACACATACACACACTTTATTTCTTTATGGTTAAGAGTGCAAAGCCAGGTGCTTCAGACAAGCAAACAACAACATAAAGCTAAGGTGTCTAAGTAGTAAGTTACTCCAGCTTGATACACAGCAAATGCAGAAAGAGAAGCAACCCCCAGAGGAAGTCAAAGTACAGGCTGAATGAATCACTTCCTGCAGCTGCTGCTACTTCACTGACCATTGCCATCTCAAGTTAACTTTAAGTTAGATGTAGCTTCAAAAAAACATGCCCTTGATCATCACGCAAAATTACAAGGAAATAGCTCATTCTTTTCATGCATGCATCCATGAGTAGACATTGACTCTACAGTAATTTGACTTTATTCTAAATATAACTTTTTCTAAAAATTAGCTACAGTTCACTTTACCTAGCCTAGTGCAAGCCCCGATCAGCATTCAACATGCGAACCAAGCCAGTCTATGGCTTCTAGTTGCAGATTCCACAAAGAATAAAAAGCTTATCACATTTGAGGTCTCAAAAATGGAAGCACTGAGAACCAAATCAGAACAGAAGGCAAAAGAGAAAGCAGAAAAAATGTTTAATGCCAGCAAAGAGCAACCCACTCTAAAATAAATAATGTTGCAAAAGGATTTCCTGAAACCAAACAGAAAACTGCAGGGCCCTCACTTCTGACATCAGAGAACACCTTCAAGAGTAACAATTTAGAAGCACGTATCAAGCACACTTCTGGCTGCAGACTGGCCTGATGAGTAACACACCATTACCCCACTACATCCCAAAAAACAACACACAAAAACCTGCTACAAACCAGAAAGGAAAGTTAAGTGTTTGGTAGCAACATTTCTGTGCAGCAGCAGAACTAGTAGAAAGTGAAGAGCAGTTAAAATAAATAGCTTCTTGTTAAAATAAATATCTGCAATTGTTTCTGCTTCCAGTCATGATTTGGAGACTTACATACAGGAGACTGGCTCTGAGCAATTTTGCATTTAAATGTTTTTAATCATCTGAAGGCCAAATCTTCAACAATTGGTGATTCCAATAGGACAAAAATAGTATCTGAGGTAAGATAAAGAGGACATTTTGAACAGATAATTGTCTCTGGTAGACATCGAAAGGTAAAAGAAAATTTCTTTCATTTTGAGGTAAAAGGGAGAATAAAAACGATTTCAGAAAGTTCTTCCACAAGGCACACTGTCTAAGCAGGTAACCTGTAGCCACATGACTGACTTTGAGAGAGCCACTTCAGCCCTGTCCTGTGGATTTATGAGTCTCTCAGACCCCTAGAAAGGCTAGAAAAATACAGTAGATCCCTAACAACCACAAACCTGCTTCTCAATAGGAGCAGATGAATGGTGTGTATGAAGAATAAATACATTGCACTACCTTGCAACAGGGAAAAGAGCACTCACAAGTGATAGAACAGTAATTCATTGTCAACAGGCAAGGTATTACACTGAGACTAGGAAGCAAGTTTTTTTCTGCCCCTGAAGCAGCAGTCACAGCTACAGTTAAGAAGTTGCAGAATGTTAAAAAGTTAAAAAAAAAAATGAATAGTTGAAAGCATAACTGACAGCAGTTGAAAGAAATATTAGAAAGTAGCCTACAAGCTAGATTCTCTCTTCAGAAGGCCAAATTCTTCTCTTAGTCCACTGGCAGTTGCCTAATGCACATTTAAAGCTTCAAATTGTTGTCAGTAATTATGCAAAAAGAACAATTAAAGTCATTCATAAATGCAAATACATTTACAAAGCCCAAGGTGCATAGTTGCATTCAATATGCATTTACTAAAATATATTAGCAGCAGTCTTGTATAACATCAAAAGAGTTCCCCTTACCAAAGATGGGAGTTTAAGAGTGTTGTGCATTTTGAGGTCTGTGTTCACATTCTCACAACTGCCAACAGCTACAATTTTATAATTATTTAATTGCAATCAATTAAGTACCTCAAACTCCCAACAGAAAGAAAAAAGGAGATTTAAACACTAAGGCAAGAAATGTTACATTCTGAAATAACATCTTTTTGTTCTCATGAGTTCCTTAAATATTCTATAAATAGCTAGAAAAACCACTTAAGACACAGGCTGGCAATGTTCAAAAAAGCTAAATGATAACATTTGCATTTACATTTATAACCCTCCTCACCTATCACACAAACATTATTAATACAAGTTTTCAATCAACTTCTTTAAAATATACTTATTTAATAACATCATACTTCTTTTGAATTTTGAAACTAGTTAACAGCCTATATCCAGAAATCCTAGCATATAATAAATTACAACATTTAATCAGTTGTTATATTTACAAACTTAGAGATGGACATGTAACAGCTCAGGCTGAGCATACAAAGCAGCGTGTAGGAAAAGTTAGAAATCATTTTACATGGTAATGTTGGGGGTTTTTTTACTTTTCAAATGCATTACAACTAAGTATGTTAATCTTGACCCTCAGTAAATATGAACCAACATCAATGTGGTGATTTAACATTTCCCTTTGCTTTTAAAATGTAGCAAAAGTATAAGCATTGGGGTGACAATAGACAGCTTCAAACACATTTGAGGTCACTTCTGCAGATATGACCATTATCTTTCCACAACCTTGAAAACAAATTAGCCATGGCACTAGTAAACAATGGATCTTGGGAGGAGATTTTTTAGCTAAATCCCTAATTTCAGCATAAAAGGAAAACAGATCTTTAAAATGAAGAGCAGTCTAGAATAAATTAGCAGTTCCTAAACAGCATTTGCTTTTCCTGTTACCAGCACTGTGTTTTTCTGCTGTATATCCATTTAACAACAGGATTGTGGAGGAGGAAATTAGTTTTGTCTGAGGTGAGGAGGACTGAGAAAAGTATCAAGAACATAATTTTCTTACTAACAAAGTCACAAGTTTGATTTTCTCTTCGCTGCAGTTAGACATTCAGTCTTGCACAGGGTGAGAGAGGAGGTGGTGTCATTTACACTTTTGATAGAACATGGCTTTGGAGATCGAAAAAAGATGGCAAACCTTTGACTGAAAAAGACCCAGGGGAGAGCACTGAATACCGAATAACATCACTCCACTGCCTCATTTGCTTCCAACAGTGCGATTCAGTTTACACTGCAGACATGGTTAGCAGGCATACTAATTATGAAGGGATGGAAGGCAACGACTCTACCTCACTGACAATCCTGAATCAAAAGAAAAGTGCCTTAAGGACGACAATGGAGCAAATTTCTTAAAGGGACCAGCAATCAAATAGCAATAGACAAACCTAATGGCTTAGTGAAGAAAATAAAAACAAATAAACAAAGGGAGTGATTAGATTAAGATCCACCTGCCAATTGCAGTGCTGTATTTATCTGCTTTATACAAGCTGCCTTTTAATTTCCCTGTTTAATTTTTCCTGCAGTATAGAAAAGAAAAAGATGGAAGAATGCAAATTGCTACTTCCAAACCATATGCTTTATCTTTCATACCTTTTCTTTCTTTGCTTTTATCTTTTGTTTCTTAAATAGGATCTGTCATTTTCCTTTTCCTGTATACCTTTAAACATTCTTGAACAAAATCTTCTATGCCTTTACCCCTTAGGACTAGGAATCACTAGGTCTGCTAGCTGTACTTAGCAACTTCTCCACAGCCTTTAAATTTCTTTGCCTTAGAGCCTAACTAGCACACTGAAGGCCAGATGAACCTGAAGAACATTCAAGGTTTCCTCCAGCTTTAAAAGTTTACACAGGAGTTTCATAAAATGATCACTAGGCTCATTGACCTACACATTAACTCATCTTTGGGTTGCTAGACACAATCCTAAAGGATACCCATCTTACACCTACACATATTGATCTGAGGAAAGCCAGATGGCCTACCTTGGTAGAAAGGACTAACACATAAGGAGTAAACAGGATGGCACTGCTTAGCATAGATAAGGCTTGGAATGTATAGATAAGGCCTGAATTGTGAGGGAATGTATTGTGTGGGAGGATGCTCCCACAGAAACTTCCAGAGAAGACAAGACCCTGGTGCAGACCCCAGAAAGGAATGCCAAGAGGTGAAAAGTGTACAGCGAGGAAGACATACGGCCTTCATCCCAAAGACCCCTGCCCACGACCACCAGAAGATACTGCGCAGGTCCAACAAGGAGGAGCTCGGGGGGCAACTATGCTAATGATTAATTGCAATAACCCCTCCCTAACCTCGGACACCTAATGTATATGCAACAGTATAGATGAATATGTATTACTTTGTGGCATATAATGACCTTACCAATAGTCCTAGGGTGTGCACGCTTGTGGAGGAGCGATCCCCCGTGCACCCAGCGCTGAATAAACATACCTTCTTTATAACCTTATTGGTTCTAAAGTCGTTATTCCGCACGTCAATATCAACTAGAACTCAATGTCAGTTCTGTTCCCAGCACTCTAGGCTGCATCCTGAGTCTTCTTTCTCCACATCTAAAGCATGTGATCTTTCTCCAGAAGCCTACAGTTTGGCTTTTTAGGGAAAATAGCTATGAGCAAGTAACCATAGATGAGCTTCAATAAAGTACTTCTAGTCTTCCCACTTAAAAAAAAAAATACAAACAAAAAATATGCCTGTGATGCAAATTTCCCCAATGTAAAGTTCTTTTCCCTGGTTCTGCATGCCCTTAGCAATTTACACAGACCATTTGTATTCAGAAAGCAAGTTTATGAAACTTGTGGAGTAACTCACCTTGAGCTGATGGAAGTCACTGAAAAGTGTGAGGGATTGACCTCCTTCTCAAGCCTCATCTTTGAGGCTCTCCCATCACATGCTGCCCCATCAGTCTCCTCACACTGCAAACCTTGCTGGGTGACCTTGTTGCCAAGGAAACTTCTTCCCTGTCAACACAGTTTGAGCTGTGTTATTGTCTCAGATGTTTGTATTAAAATAGAGGACGATCTGCATTTAATGACCTTATCTTTTTAGGGCTTTGTTCTCATTTCAGCTCAACATAGAAGTGAACAGAAGAAGATAAAAGGTCAGGCATCCAAAATAAAGTCAGCAGTTTAGCCGGGTTGGATACCGTTCATTGGAAAGAATGTATTAATTCTTCAAGCATCAGAGACCTTCACATTGTCACAGGACTGCTTTGCTAAATGGAAGGGAGCAAAAAAGCCTTTCCCAAGACACGTGTGCTGTAAACTGATTAAGTGGCATTGAACTAATTACAGCATATTATGCTTCCTGGGTCTTTCAGAGAAGGGACATTTACAAGAGTAAAATTCACTAATTAGTAAATGTTTCAGGCTATCAGGTTTTAAAGAATCTAAAGCAATAGAAAATAAGGGTCTACAAATGCCCGTTAGCTTTAAGGTGTTCATAAAAGGATCTTCCTTTCTTTCCACTATGCCACTTCCATAGGCCTCCATAGGTTATAAGTAATAGTTTCCTACAAATATAATCATGCCAAAAGGTCTGAGAGCTAAGTTGTTCCTGGTTTAGTCCACCTCTGAGCCAATGAAGAGAGACAGCAACCTCAGAGAAATGCAACAAGCTGCCTCCTGAAGGCACCTATTTCTTTCTGTTAAAAAGACAAGGAAGCTGGAAAACAGACTTTAGCACTAGACTTCAAAGTTTCAGATGCTAAACTCTGGTGGCATCACACTTTAATCACTAGAAAACAAACACATGAAGCTCCAGAATAGATTTCACTTGGAACAGAGAAGATCATGAGGGAACAAGACAAAAGGTTAACTGCCAAAGATTAAGAAAGTAAATTATTTTCAGAGATCACCATGCATAGGGCAGGAGATATTCCAATGTTACTTATATTAGACTTATATTAGATTATCAAGGCACAAAAGTTGTGATTTTAGAAACATATTGACTAAGTAGATTACAGCAACCACACCCTTTGAGGTTTCTAGGTATCCACTAGAAATAACTGACTACCTTGCTGCAGAGGGGTATCTTCAGTGAAGTTTCATCTTCCATTGAATTTATAACAATCTGTTCTGCTTTCTACTACATGAAATTCCATATTGTTAAGAGCAATCACTAAAAGTCTTTGCTACAATATCATATTTTCCATATAAAACCATGCATGTTCAAAAGAATGAGGTAGCAATAAACTCTACAGCAATCAAAACACCTTTATTAAAATTAATATCTGGATATCAACAACTGAAAACCTAAAGAAACACAGTATCATTTTAACCCATCATTCAAATACTTTTTGCATTGTATCTAAATATATATATAGCTTGTAGCTTGTTAGTATTTGGTCAGTATCCATATGCTGAAATGAAGACATATAGACAGTCCTAAAAAATGCTACTTTGACCTTTTCAAAATTTTCAAGTTTTAGTTGCTGGCCATTCCATTTATTTCCTATGTCTGTAACCTTCATATTCCATGAGCAACAGTGAAATGGAAAGGTTGCCTACTCCAAACAAATATGCTGTAAAGGTTAAAGTAGTGTAAGAGATTGCTGCTGTTCTTTTGCTGTTACTTGCAAACTCTACCAGAAGCACTAACTGGAAGGTGCTGCTCAGATGAGAATGTCTAGGGCAAATAAGGAGCGACAGAACTTCAATTAATTTTCTTAAGAATGACATCAATTGAAGTCTGCCTTCAGCAAACTATTAATACATGTGACAGATTACAAATAGCCCAGTTGATGCTAATGCAGTTCTTGAATACTTAGTTTCTAAGTATTTATATGTTTAGCTAAACAATAATTCATGCAAGTTTAATACACCACTTTATCATAATTTCACAGTGATTGTTGCTGTGTAGCCTTACAAACAAGCAGATATTTTGGCATCATAGTGAATCAGAAACTAAGCATTCTCTGATTAGATTTCTTACACGGACAATCTTAACTTTTATTAGTTTACACTAGTGAGAACAAGGGGATTAATTCCCACTGAAAGCTTAAAATAGAGATTGAAATGTTAAGTTTACAATACAGCTAAACAATGTGTTTGTTTCTTGCAGTGTTACATATAATCCTACTGAGTCACAAAGCTGTAAAATTTTACAAATTTAAGAACAAACATAATACTAAAAATACTCTGATGAAATAAATCAACAGCTTTAAATTACTAATAAAATATTGCTCTAAGTATTTCTTTAGAATAAATTAAAACATCTCAGCTTTTATTTTCTGATCTAAATGGAACGGAACCATAAACAAAAATAGCAACTAATAGGGACCTTCAGGTTTGCCTTTTATTATTAGATGTAAAGATACTTGCAGCTAAACTGAAACTTACTGCGCCCTGCCCTACACAGAATTTTAACCAACTACTTCCATTACTCCTAAGACTGGTTGGAAAACTGATGAGCCTTGAAACTATCACTACACTTTTCCCCATACACCTTTCCATCTAAGAAATACACCTAAATTAAGAAAGGCTTGGCTTCAGTTTCTGGCAGAGGATAATTGGGATGAGAAGAAACACAGGGATTTCCTCATGGGTTCAAGCTGATTACAGAGTTTGGCTCCTCACTCTCTTCTGCAACTTATTTACAATAGCTTGAACCACAGCCTAAGCATCCAAATACTTTGTCAGGGTCTTGCATTTTGTGGAAAACCTCCAATGCTATGATTATCATTACGTTAGTTAAACCAAGTCTGACTTAGATATCTATAAAAGAGCTGCAATCACACTTGTCAGCTGAAGGCAGGAATACCCTGCATGAGTTTTTTCAGCTTCTCCAGCTTTGCTAAATGTTCTTAACACATGCGTTACTGATCAGACCTAAGACAACTTCCATAAATGCCCTGGAGGCACTCTGGAAACATTGCTATCATCTTGAGGATCAGACACTAGCAAAAAGACCCAAGAAAGTCAAGTATTTGCAGCACAGACAGCATTTGTTTGAAAGCTAAAATATATTATCCTATCAGAAACTGAAGATAAATGTGCTGAGCATTAATAATCCTTGTAAAAATTAACCATCAACATCCAATTTTATTAGAACTTTCAGCAAAATGTTGCCTATCTCCATAAATTAAATAAGAGTGGAAACCTCTGCCTATCACTTGTTCAACAGCCTTAATATCTCAGAATCACACAATGCTTGAGGTTGGAAGGGACCTCTGGAGGTCATCTGGTCCAACCATCTTGCCCAAGCAGAGTCACCTAGAGCAGGTTGTTCATGACTATGGTCCTTTCCTGCCAAGATACTTCCCAGCTGTATGGCCCCCAGCATGTATTGGTGCATAGGATTGTTCCTTCCCAAGTACAGGACTTCTCACTTCTTGTTGAAGTTCATGAGGTTCCTGTCAGCCCATTTGTCTAGCCAGCATATATGCATATGTGAGAAGTACTAAATCTAATTCACATCTTTTTCTCAGATGCAGATAAAAAGCATCGTTTTTATTATCTTTAAAGAAATGAGGGAGGACTGACACGCATGTCCAAACTGAAAACAGAAATTATAGACAATTACATAACAAACACCAGAAGAACTACCACTGATAGCAGTAACAGCCATCCCAAAACTTTTCAAATCATAAGAATATAGAAGATATACACAGAATTAATCATAATACAATTATTTGTTTTCTGTTCATTAGTTTTTAAATAACAAGCCTAATGTAGAAATCTTGGATTCATGAACTGATTTGTATAATTTATTCACACAGCAAATGAGCTAGAGTCTTCCACTGCAGAAAGCCCCACTTGGGACCAAAAATTGCTCTCCATTATCCATATTTTGCCTCCAAGACAGAGCTCTGCCCTTGTCATTTGCAGACCTCCCAGTGGAGTTTTTAGAGCACTATGCAATTACCACACAATACTTACAGCACTGGTCTCAGCTCTCCTACAGTATTTTTTAATGTAGAGCTATAGAGTGAATATATCAAGATAATGTAGGGAGTACACAAAATAGATTGTGCTGCTGTTAACCACTGAAATACAGTTAAAGGATTCATAATTCTTGAGACAATAAAAACATAATGTGATTGCTTGCAAATAAATCTAGATTTCAATTCCAAAGCAGTGATCTTTCAGTAAAGGCAAAAAGAAATCAGTGGCTTGCCAACTTTGCCACTTGCCTGTGCATGGTACCAGGCTCCCCAAGCAACTGTTATATTTACAGAACAGTAAAAAGAAAGATCAATAATGCAAAGGAGTAACCAGGACTTACTCTGTACCATGACTTGAGAAGCCAGAAGTGAAGCAGCAACCAGAGAGGGCTGTTGCACAAGGACTATTCATAGAAATGCATTTTGGACATTTTTTTCAGGCTAAAGGTAATTCATGCTCACAAACATCACTCTTCAACCTGCACTTTTCTTGCAAGACAGTAAAATGTTGGCTACCATTTAAGGAAGTTCTCATCTCCTTTGTGAATGAAGAGTTAGGACAGTGTTTTGCTGCACTCTGCCAGTAAACTGTGTATTCAATAACTGACTCTGAAATTGTACTTCTCAATTTATGTTGAACTTGTTACAATGAATAGATGACCAGACCATTCTTTGAGTTTTGTTGATGTGCCCATTTTACTTCTACCCACAAGCTAATATATAGAAACACAGACATAGGCTGCACAGATTAGTAAGGAACATGGAACAAATATCAGTTTTGAGTCTTGCACATGCAAGCGACACACTGCATGAGATCACTAGATCAGCATACTCAGTAATGAATATTTTCCAAAACCCACTATTTCACTGCTGTGCACTCTACAGAGCTGTTCTGCACACATAAGGATGTAAAAAACAACTGGGATGCCATTATATCTACCAGCCCATCCAGACATCCTGCTCAAAACTAGAGGAAGGGTCCTGTTCTGCACAGGAATTGGACCTTTGTTTAAAGGATCTATCTATACAAGGCAAAACCTCATCTCAAAGCTGCATTTTATTTCGTAATTTCCTGTCACAGCAGCTCACTCAAAATTCTTATGCCAATACTTAAAAATGCAAAAACCTTTAAATTTTTCAGCAGATAGGAAAAGAAGTGTGTGGGTCCTTCTTCAAATATGCTTATTATTATACACTAGCACTATCTGCTTCACAGCAGAATGCATAAAATACTTTAAACCAGACCTAGATTAAAAAGCAAAAGTAGCAGTTCTTGGTTATTATCCTAGTGTTTTTCAGTGTGGCTTTCATCCTTTTGTATTCTGATAATCCAAATCTTTAAATCCTTCAAGAAATCATTTGGGGTTTGGGGTTAAGAAAGATTTAGCTCAATAGAAATGCTAACATTCCTCCCTCAAACCTATGCCTTCATCGTTACACATGAAAAAATATTTTAAAAATACAGTTATAAAAAAGTTTTAACGAATGATGAGGAATTCAGTATTCTGTAAAAGTTTCACAATAAAGCCTGAAGAGACAATGTAGAAATGTTACTCCTCTTATAACAACTAGTTTTCAATAAAAGCTATTTGGGAGAATGGTAAACTATATCAAGTTTGTTTCGCAAAAGGAAAAGGAGAAACATCCCTTTATTAAAAAACAGAAGATATTTAGGCAATTAATCAGATGAAATAATGCACAACTATTTGTTGCTGTGCCAAAAGACTAGATATGTGCAAAGAGTGGAGATTGTGAACAGCCTGGTATTAGTTAAACAAGACAGCACTGTTGGGTTTTAGCAGAATTTGGTTGAAGACAGTTTATTTCTTCAGCATTCTGCAATTAAAGAGGAGTTTTTAAAGGTAATAAAAAACTTACTATGGGGAAAAGGGAACAATATACAAAGGGAGCTGAAAATGTATTGTTACTCTAATTACTTAATAAGAAAAGCCTCATTGCTTACCCAGGTAAAAGTGTTATGCAAAGACATCCTAATACATGCACATCCCAGTGTATCCCTGGGTCGATGGCTGACCTTTCCTGATTGCCTAAGGCAGAACTAGTGGAGAACATCCCTTTCTTCTCAGTCTTGGCTTTATGGGGATTGTTTTTATGCATTTGCTTATCACAGTCTGCTTCCTTTCTGCTGGATCCCAGCCACAGCCAGGCAGGTGCCCAGGCTGTGGGTTGTCACATACCAATTCCCCCACGGCTATGACACACTGATCCCAAGGAGGTCACAGGCATGGAGCTGCTGGACACAGAAAAAGAAGCCTCAACCAGCTCAGGCTAAAACAAGCCCTGACAGCTCTCAGGGTCTTGCAGTACAGGATTGACACATATGGCCTAATATCTAATACCCAAAATACCCCAAATATTTAGGAGACCACACCAATAGAATCATAGAATATCTTGGATTGGAAGGGACAGTTACTAAGGAGGGTGAAATGAGAGCCCAACTGCAGAAAGGGCACTACCAATTCATTATCTCCTTGGCAAATCATACTCAAATAAACCTTACAAACTTATGTTCTTAATGATAAAGGAACCACAGATTTAAAGCGCCAAGCATGGTGAGTAAATACACGAGCCCAGAGCCTTGATCCAGATTAACTGCATGTCTCAGGGTTCCACTTTTTGCACAATGCCTTTAACTACCTAGTAGCTTTTCAGAAGTGGAGTTCAGTTTGTACCACTCAGGAGAGTTCAAGGTAGGCACATTATGAACATACACTGATCTCTGCAATGTGAACTTCTATTGACATAATGACAGTAATTCAAGAATGTTTCCATGAGTAAGAAGTTGAAACATGTGAATCAATGTTCACTTGCATGTCCAGCCAGCCACAGCAGATGCAGGGTAACTTACAGTTAGGATTAGCTGCTTATGGGAAATTCACCTTTCTGTGATAATCTTAGGTATTATCAGAGAGACTTCACTCAAATTCAGTAGCATTGAAGCTCATAGCTCCTAATATATTGATATAATTATAATATGACTCAGAGCAGAAAGAGGGCAAGGTACAATGTCCTATATCAGCCATTCTACTATAACATCAAAAGAGCAAAATATTTTAACTCCAGAGTCTCACAGTCTCTGCAGATAGCTACAGATGCTCATAGGCATAATTACTAGCCTGATTTTCCAAAACTACCCAGTTAGGCTCCCCATGGTCCTGTAAATAAAAGTCACTTGTCCATCAGCCTGATTTATGTAGGATACCTCTTTTAGGCCCTTTTACTGTTAACAGCATGTAGCTGCTCATGACACACTCACTCCCAGAAAACCCAGTCCCGCTTCCTTTCTCAACATAAATTACAAAAAATTCCCAGGTCTTATCAACTCAGTTGGTTTCCACTTACAACTCCTAAGTTCTCAGTTTTGTCAAAGTAAAGGCAATGTTTTATTACAAAAGCACCAACATGTCATTTTTCCAGGAGATTGTCTATCAGATTTCAGAGTTTGTCACACATTTATTTTTTTCCTGCCTTACTGCTGTTACAAAATAAGCCTCTGTATGGGATTTAAAGAGAGACTTCAATAAGCAAAACACTACAGTATAAAACCTCTCATTGACATGTATTTGAAGGAAAAGATACAGAACAGAATCTAGCTGCAGGATAGACACCTAAATACCTCTGAAAAGCAGAGACATAATGAACAAATATTAGTCAAGAACAGGATTAGTCTTGAACCCAGCTATGAAGAGAGCAGGTAGCAAAACACTTGGGACTGAATGACTAAAACTGCCAAAGAGGGAAAATCCCTGCTTCTGACAGGAAACTAGTAGAAGCTACAACAGAAAACTCAAGAGGTGTGCAAGACATTTGAATGGGAAAATCACAGGCTGCTAGAATATTAAATACAGACAATTGATTCCTGACTGTTTTCTCCTCTTTGCTTCCATAAGTCTACAACATACGTCTCCCACTCTGTCAAATGTCATGTGATACCTTTTAACTTACACCCACCATCTGATATTTCCTACTGCCATCTCCTTTCTGTCAGCAGAACAATATGGTTTGATCATGTCTCTTGAAATGCACCAATGCCACTTTCTCATTTCCCAGAGTATTTCTACAGAATGGCAGCAAGGTGTTCCTTCCCTTCAAATTCTGTTTGCTTTTACCTATGGTGAACTCAAATCCACTTTCTGCACTGCAATTAAGACACAAAATTCAATAATTGCATGAACTATTTTAGCATGGTGGAGCAGAGAAATAGCCTAGCCTAAGCATTAACTATTTTTATGAGATTAAGGCCAACCTTGACAGATTTTCAGCCTAGGTAGTGTTTTGACAAGAAAAACTGGTAACAGTTAAGCCAGTTTTATTAAGAACAGCTACCCCTGTTTGTAGGTGCAAACTCTCTATTTATGTTTACCAGGTTAAAAATATTTAGCTAATTATGGAATCAGATTAGCTAAGAATTAAGTGTTTTATAGCAACACTGAAGATCAATCTGGCAAATCTGTCAGTACTCAGTTGCACTCAGACATAGCAGCATGTAAAATATACTGAAAAGATAAATATATATTACACAGAACTATACTTAGGACAGCAGGAAGATTGCAAAATAACTCAAAAGTTGGCAAATACCAGAACTAGGGCTGCCCACATACCTAGAAAACAGGAAACATACTTGAGACAACTTTATAAAACCTGATGGTAAACTGGTTACCCAATATCCTGGCAAGGATTAGTTATGAAGCTACATGTGCATTTAAAAACACCATACCCGTGTTAACAAATAAGAAATTTATAAACTATTTAACAGTCTTGAGATTTGGTCTATCTCCCATTAAAATCAGAAGAAATATTTCCCCATGAAAGCAAGCCTTTTACAATAGGTTTTTGGTTGAACCAAAAATAACCCAAACAAAACACAAAAAAAACCAACAAGCTCTATATGGATATTCACAAGTCTGCCTTGGTCACACTCATGCTCTGCAACTTTCACGTGTCAGTCTTTATATCACTGACCTTAAAGGTAACATGAAAAGCCATATTTATTAAATGGTATATTCATTTCAGCTGGCACAGTTGTATTCTCACTGAGGAAAAAGATGGCATCTATTCCAGAACTGTCACAATTCTGCTCCTGAAAAAGCAGAAATTCCATCTGTAATACATCTGCACACAAAAAGAGCCATTCTAACCAAGATTTCATCATGCAAATTTTTGTCATCTTTCTGAAACCAAAACAAAAATGTATCAACATACAAAAGATCTCCATCAGCTGCCGTTACAGTATTACTGAAGCTTTTAAACATCATGATGTGAGAAATGCATAATACATTCAGAAAGGCAGGAGGAAGAGGAAGCAGGTAGAGATATTAGCTGGATTATCTGACAGGTGTTTGTTCCTACCCAGCCAGGTATTTAGTCCTGACTCAGTGAATCTGAAATGCTTTAGAGACACCTCAGGGAGTCAAGCTCTCTACTGTTAAAACAACTGACTCAGTATATGGGTTCCTTATGTACATGCCAGCAGACTCTGTTTTTGCCTATATGGTTACACCTTTTAACTCTTAAATAAAAATAATTAGAAGAGATGCTATTAGAACAGAAAATAATCTGCAATTCTTATCCCTGAGTTCCTCTGAAGCACGTTTCTTCAAGAACAGAACAGTAGAAATAATACTCTTACAATATTTCAAGGAATATTACATGCAAATTTCCAATGGATAGGTTACATTTTCCTCAAGAGACAGTACTGCAGCATTAACTCTGTGTACTAATTTCACAAATAAGACACTGAGCCAAGTTCTCAGATTAAGTAAATTGGTGTCATTCACTGAAATTAACAGATTTTTAAAATGAAGTAGCTCACTGCTCCTTCATAAACTTCAGAGTTGTTTTTGCAAGCAATTTTTACCTTGGCAGCTGTAAAATTAACCGGGAACCACTGTAGATAAAACCCAACAGCACTAACAAACATTAAAGACTTACAGGAACAAAATGAAACAGCAGTTATTATTGTTGTGCAACAGCAACTAGATCAACAGGGCGGCTAACTGCATGTAGGTAACAGACTGGTTAACTAAGAAATGTGAGTCAATTTCCACTTACTAATGGCAGTGCAAACTATTAGAAATTTCACTGCAGTCAGCAGTGACACAATGATATATTGGCAGGACTATTAGTCTTTGGCCAATACCTTTGTGCAATTACAGTATTC
>NW_009970724.1:12255733-12260541 GCF_000747805.2 Chaetura pelagica
CAGCAGGATGTAGTGTCAATCTACTTATACATTCTTGATGCTCCTGAAAAAAACACAGAACAATCAATCCTATCACAGCTACGTAGCTTAAATTCCAAATTCCACTTTCTTTACATCCTAAACATGCCTGAGTAAATTACTATTACAGCCATTAATTATCTAACATAGTTCAATTGATTAGGACAGGGCAGTGCGATCTACAATACTTCTGTACTATTGACCTCTAGTCTGGGTAATCAGTTTTGCTGTCAAAAATTGGCCACCTGACTGTCAACTGAGACAGAGAAACATGATCTTTGACATGAAATAAAGAATCCTCAACAATGTAAAAATACCAATAATACAGTACAGAAGGGCTTAATCTCACTGTATAATTGCTTTGTACCACAACTTAAGATGGACATACACAAGGAATACACAATTAGCAAGAGTTAATGAAGTCATAAACCTAGACACAATGGGACTGCCATAGTGTAGGAAAACAACACATAATATTATGCACAAGACTGTAACAAAAAAATTACCAAATTATGCAGAATACTTCAACAGTGTTTTTCTAATTTTTTTATTACCATCTCATCTGTTAAATTACCCACAAACTTAAGTGACGTGTTTATGCCAGTCACAGCATACAACTAAAACATTTGTAAACACACAGACAACTTGTCTCTAATAATACAGCCTGTAAGGATTATCTCTACAAAGTGACACTAGGTTAGTAAAATGACTGTGATAAATGACTGCTGGTTGTCACCTAACCACAAATTATATCAATGTCATCTCTCTTTAACAAGAGTATTTGAAGTTACACTGCAGAATTTTCCAGGACAGTGGGTAAGAAAATATAACAGCAAATTCCAAGGACTTTGAAATATAGTATGCTTTCATAGTGTAAAATATGGTATTTATGTTGTGGCTGCAGATTTGAAAAGCTACAGTAGTCTAGGAGGGAAGGAAAGAGATCTATCTATAAGAATTTTGCTGCAATAGCATTGGACAGATCCCCTAAATGGCACAGGTTTACTCTGCAGAAAAGACAAGAACAGTCAACCTCACAGAGCAGAAGGCTTAAGATATATTTACAGGCACACTTTTTACTTGGTTCCACACAGTTTACTTCATGTTACTTGCCATTAATCCCCACTCAATATCCACCAAGAGGAGAAAAACCACCTACAGTGCATTTAAAAACAAATAAAAGTTGACAGTGAAAAACATTCTTCATTCCCAAACTAGTCCTCAGCTTAAACAGTAAATACATTCTGCTAGAGACCTGTATTTTGCCAATCATCTTTTTGTATATCATTATTAAAGTGCAGGGCATATGTTTACAGCCAGGAGACAAATACGGTTCTTGTCTACTGGTTTTTACCTGTGAAAAGTCTAACATTTTGAAGGATAAGAAGAATGGAATAATATAAAAAAGCTCAAATAAACAAAAAACTCATACTTTCTTGGTGGCAGTGACACTTTTATATAGAAATACTGATTGAATAAGCAATTTCTGACAATGAGCTGATATCACTTTCTCTTAGAGATTGCAATTTGAGCTGTTGATTGTCCACTGTAGTACAAATTATGAAAATCTGACAAAAAAATAATAATAAGCTGTGTGGTATATGGGATATGTGGGTCATTGAGGAAAGAGTGTTACTGTCTCCAACATACAAACGTTTTCTTTGCTATTCATACTTTCATCTAATTCCAAAGACAAACAAAACAGTAATCTACATACCCCCAGGCCAGGACGACTGCAATACTGCTCAGTGACCAAAGGGTAATTACTCAGAGAAACACTCCTGCTTCCCCCGGCTATTAGAATTTTTACATTCTTAAATAACTCTTTCTGCCCTTGACTAGTGCTGTCATCTGTCCCTAGCCAACAATGTTTAGCTGTATTTCCATTCCGCAGAGTATAGCATTACCATCAGGACCTGCATTGTCCTAGTATATGCTTCTCTCCAAGTTCCCTGCATCTCTCAACACTGCTCCTTTGGGATGTTCTTGTCTGCCTCTTAATTACGGGTTTTAATTCCTTACTCAGTCTAATTCCTCGTAATTATGCCAAACACAAGTGCTGAAAATAGCAAAATTACTGTATTAAGTTATTTTTATAGCTCAATTATTTTCAACCTTCACACCTTAAGTCCAAGAATGACCCTAATTTCCAAAAACTGCCTATTTATATTCACTTTTATTTTGTTGCATTTTGAACATGACCTTCATTTACAGTGCCACCGACTTCCCAGCAGTGATATTTCTATTTTTCTTCACACTGAACAATTATTTTGTTTAATTTTTAATTATTTTGTTAAAAAGCTCTGCTCTGATGTTTCACTGTGAACTTTTTCAGTATCAGAAAACAGTGTGGTCACATACAGCTCACCCCTTATCACCGAGCCAGCAGTGAAGTTCTATAAAACCAGAAAGGCAAAGCTCAAGTCTCAGAGTGGTAGATCCAAAGACTTACTTAGGCAGCAATGCTGGCATTTTTGCTTTCTTGGGCAAAGGCCATGCATCCACAGCCTGCTGGTACGTCCAGTGTGTCTGTACTACAGCTGTTTGTAACTGGTATGTTATTTGCAGACCCCAAAGGAAGAAGCTGAGAGTCAATGCAACTTCTCAAGTTCAGGCACCAAAAATGGATCATGAGAATCTTTTGCTCACCTTTTAACAACAAGCATTAACCTTCCATCGAGAGTATCTTGCCAAAGGAGAAGCTGCTGAGTTTGGTTTTCTGTTTGGTTGGGGTTTGTCCACTGAAGGGGCTTAATTCGTTTGGTGTGGTGGGTTGGTTGTGGTATTTGGTTAGTTGTATGTTTTTTTAAGAGATAAGAATTTGCAAGTCACGCAATACAGGAGGACGAAAGGAATTATTTTAAGACTATCAGTGTAGAACCTATCTGGATGCCTAGAATAGGATGATGGTTAGAAGAAAGACTGTTAAAATTGTACTCTATTGCCAAAGGGAAAGTTCATCATTAAGTGACATTCCTATAACCCAAACACATTCACATGTACCAGTTATACCTATGCACTGTGCATCAGCATCTGTGGTTTCGAGTGAAGTAACACATAACTGTTCCTGAAACCAAAGAACTGACATCAACTTTGAAAAAACAAACCAGGTTTCAATCACTACCAGAGAAAACTGGCCATCAACATTGATAATCTGAATGCACAGGCTTCAGTGTTTACTACAAAAAAAATAAATGTTAAAGCCTTTGGTAATAAGTTAAATGGTCAGATCTATTAAAAAAAACAAACAACAAAACAACAAAAATCTTCACTTCTTTTTTGTAAGACTTCTCTGAATCCCTAAGGAACTTAAGAAAGCTCACCATCACACCAAACAAATATTGCTGTATCTAGAGCAATGGTATGTAGCTTATAGGTCAAAAAAGCTAAAAATCCAATAAGCACTAGATTAATACTCTAAACCACATTCTCCATTTAAAAGGCATTCTCAAAACAGAAGAATGGATTTTTTTTTTTCCAAATTCCACACTAACACTACAGCTTTCCTTTAGAACACTACTTTCATAAATTACGTTTCAATCATGCTTTGTGCCAGCTAAGTAAGAGACTTCTCCCTATGAAGTTTCCACCATAAAACATCCTATATATACTCTATTTGCATATACTTTTAATAGAAATTGATGTGAAGCAAAGCATGAGGGTAACTTAGTTTTTGCATTACTGAAGTTTATAAGCAACTTCTGATCATGTACTACTCTGGTATGAATAAAAAACAAACAAGCAAAGACACCAAAAAACTTCATAAAACACTATTTAATCTCAAGATTATTAAGGAAACTAAATATTAAGGAAATAAAGCAAGTTTCAATGCTCATTCCAAGTAACTTTAATGAGTAAACAATACTTTATGAATACATCAGAAACTGAGAAAGATTATTTCCCCTCCAGGAACTGTTTTGTTATTTTGAAATATTCTTGTAGAAAGCTTATTCCTCCACAGTTCTGCATCTGTAGTTATCATCAGTTAACCTTAGAAAACACTTGAATTCTGCTGTGAACACATGTATACCAGAGTCTAGCAACAGCTAAATTACTGTTTCCTCTGCATAAGAAATGATCTCATTTTCTAACTACTAGTAGGGTTTTGGTGTGCCTACTTACTGTGTAACATCAACTAATACATTTTTATTAGAAGAAAACAGTTGGTCTTTCTCTCCCTGTATGAGGATTCATAATTAAAACATATAAGGCAATCCTGTGTTGACTCTCTTTCCACAAGTGTAAATTGTGAGCATACTATAGTAACATTTAAGTTCACAAAAATCACATTTTATAAAAGGAAAAAGCTAAACCCAAAAAAAAAAAAAAAAACCAACAAAAAAACAACTTCACTGCACTGATTGCAGGTTAAACAATTTTTTTTAGCCTATCCTGTAAGACAATAGGAACTCCCCAAACATATTCAGACCCTGAGTTCAAAGGAAAGAAGCAAAATTTGAAATTTAATTTGAAGTCTGAGTAACAGCTAGCAACAGTTAATCAAGAAACATCATTACAAGGACAAAGTCATCAGTAATAGGAAAAAAATTAGGAAGTGAGAGTCACAGTCAGAGTGATATAATAGAAATGGTATACATTGACTGATGAAAGAATTTCTGTAGTCAGTGACACTGGAACCAACCAATAGCAGTCGAGAAGAAACATGTCTGCAAGAAGAGTCTAAACTGGAAAGCAAACTGGATGGAACATAAAATGTCACAACAAACAAGAAAGGACGTTTATCTGGGGAAAAAAAAAAAAAAAATGGGGTAGTTAAAATACAAACTTGC
>NW_009970724.1:12260676-12276204 GCF_000747805.2 Chaetura pelagica
CCTGCTGAAACACTAATTTGAGACTAACAGATGTGAGCAAAAATAAGATCAAGTCAGGGACAAGATGCATCAAGATATTCAGTTTGTCCAGTTAGGGGATCAGAAAAACAGGTAGTTTATACCAGCAAGGAATCATGTTAGTTTTGTAATTAATAATATCACCATCTTTCCTGAAATAATAGTTTTGTACTCTTCTCAAGGTTGTTTTTTTCCTACATACAGGAACAAAAAAACCCACAACACATTTCACTGAAGAGTGACAATAGTATCAGTACAAAAAATAGAAAAAATCAAAGCAATGAGGTGTATGCCAATCTGTAAAGGAGTCACACGCTGCCATGGACACATGGAGGGGGACACAAGTTAAGGTCAAAGGTCAGCATTTACAAAATCAGGTATCAGAAGCACAAAGCACCAATGTATCTTTCTACTAGAAAGCCAAAATATGCTCACCCTAACTAGTAGTAAATATAAGAATTTATCTTACACATACTCAGATCTTGAACACCACAGTCAGTCTTAAATTATGAAACCTCTAATGCCATTTTTTCCTGAATTTTTTTAACACTGTAAAAATTCAACACTTCCGTTATTCATTAAAACAAGAGCATAATAAGTTGTACATAAAATGAACAAAAGAAACCTGCAAAAACTTTTTATTCCACCATACATCTTCAACTAGTCCAAGTGTTTTCTAAATGCAAATAATTCAGGAACATAATATCTTATCTTTTATCTTTTTTCTTTATCTTTTAACACACTGCAAAAATAGTAGCCAAAAGAAATTACAGGCCTGAGTCTGAACAAAATAATACTGGGAAATCACTACAAGCTTTTGTTTAACCTATTTGTTCAAGAACAAAAGAATACCTCCTCCAGAGATGCTCAGTTTAGACTTTTGTGAAGGTTCTGTTTTAGTTTTATTAAGCATTTAAGCTCACAGAAGCAGGTAGGGTGTATTATTAAACACTTTTAAGAAGCTCTATCAACAGAAGTTATGCAATTGTCATATCCTGTGGAGTTGGCTCACACCCTCCTCTTCCTCTTGATAGGTGACTATCCTTGGATTTTCAAGATTCTCCTAAACATACTAGTGCCATTGATTTTGATTGCATGAGTGTCCGAAATTATATTCTGAATACATTTACATATTTGTTGAAAGCTTTGTTCTCAGAACTCAGCAGAAAACAGCAGCATTGAGTCTGAGGGCTCATACCAGCAGAATTCTAGGGAAGTATTGCACCAAGAATTCTGAAAGAATTAAATTGTATTTAGTTGGACAAGGAAAAGAAATCTGGTATTAATGGCCTGAGCCAGAGGAACTTTAACAGAGATGTGCATGAGAAATTTCTCATAACACATACAGGTTATTTTGTAAAATCTTAATCTAAAGAAGCCACTAGTAGTAACAGGCCAGATTATGTTTTGGCCATAGAAATGTAAAAATGGTCATAAATAAGCATCTTCTGAAAAGAGGGAAATAAGGAAGAAAATTAGTTGAGAACAGATGCAAATAAGCAGCACAGCAGAAACACAGATTACAGAATGGCCAAAATCTTGCCTGCTGACAAATGTGAAATAATCACCCCTTCTTTTCACACAAGTAACTTCCTGAGAGTCTGTGCGCATGTAATACTGTGGATAGATACAATCAAACACTAAGTTACAAGTGCTTCATAGTTGCAAAGCCAAGCACGTGGCTTAGGTATGTTTATATATTTTAGCTTCCCGTTTTGGTAACAAAGTGGCTAGTGCAACCTTTTTGATAGCCAGAGGAAGCTGTAAGATCAGTGTGCATTCCTTGCATCAAACGTGAAACGCATAAATACACTTGCAAATTCTTCGAAATAGGATACAGTTTTATGTAGCTCATCACAAAAGAAAAATGCTGTTAAGAAGCACAGTGATGTGTATAAATTTCTGGCGTATCCCCAAGATCAGCTAACACATTAAACAAAGCACAAAGGAAAGGGCCTGTCCCTTCTCTCTTCCAAATGGTCCCTCCTCCAGTAAAAAACTCCTCACTGACTTTTGGCAGATACTGGCTCAGACCTAAATCCCATTATCTGGCCCTTTGAGTAGTTTAAATTCAGTATCAAAGAAGTACTATAAAGTTCAGAATAATAATGTAATCCTTGAAGGGATAAAACAAGAAGAGAAAGGGGAATATAAAGGTGTTTTGATGTTCACAGCTTACAGAAATACAGCTTTGTTCGAAGTCTCAAGGAATAAGAAAAAGAACCTAAAGAACTGCAGCAGGAGATGCCCACCCTAAGGTCCTTCGTAAGAGTAACAGATTCTAACTACAAGAAAATTCTGGTGGAAAAATACAGCTAAATACAAAGCATCCCTCAAGACTTTGAATATGAAGGTCAGATGCAGAAGATGGAGGAAGCAACTAGAACAGAGTCTTTAAAAGCAGCAGTGGAGGGCTGTAACAGTGAGAACAACCATAACACCCCATATGTGAACTTCCATAACTGTATTTTAACATCAGCCTTGCTTTCAGCTTTGTAGTGGCCTAACATTATGTCTTGCTGAAACAAACTTGTTCTGCTTTTATACCAGACTGTAAAGCTGGGAAATATGAGTACTTAATCTTTATGGACAGTAATAAACCTAAGCAGTGCAGGCAGCAGCTCACCTGACACCCTTAGAAGTACCATACATTGCAGCTGCAAAGCCTTAATGTATATACTGTACAAGTGTAATTAGTCTGATATAATCTTCTGCTATGAACCAGTGTATTAAACACCCAACAGTAATATTTCATTACCTATAGCACACGTGACAAGGAGGCTAGAAGTATATTACACACATAGTTGTTACTGTGGTAAATCACTTTGCCATAGTGCAGCTTCTATGTCATTCCACCAGAAATAACCTACACAACATGACCACCACTTCAGAAGAAAACAAATCACAAGCAATGGAAATATCACAGCGTCCTACAATACTTCAGTTTACCAGCTGTCCAGTTCTAATGAAAACCCGGCACACAGCCGAGTTAACTGCAAAGAAAGGGCTCCCAAGGGCCCAGCTAAGCTGGCGGGACTCGGCTCTCCCGAGGGCTACCGGGGACACATTGGCAGGTGAGGTGATTTGCAGGATAAAACACATTTAAGGTAAAAGGCCAGAGGAGTTGCGAACTGTAACGATCAGAGGGGTAACGACCAGGCACAAGAGTCATTCTCTTCCAAGAATAAAGATATGAAAAGCAATTAAGAACACAACAAGGGAGCCCGGGGCGTTCCAGGGCCCTCACTCCCGGGGCCGCCCACAGAGCTACACAACGGGACGGGCCGAACAAGAATGTTTCCATGTTAATAGAAAAACACTTTAAAAAAAAAAACCCAGAAGACTTCAAAGAAATGTGAAGAATTACTGAGGGTTGGACCCGTGAAGTTTCCAGGCCGTGGGTCTGTCACGGCGCACCCGCACCTGAGCGGCCTCTCGGCTCTGGCCGACTGACTCCTGAGGAGATACCACGGGGGGAGCTCAGGTGAAGGGACCTGCGCTCGCACCACTTATTGCGAATAATGCTGCTCTAGGAGTAAAATTAAGCAACTCTACAGGAAAACAAAAACTTCCCTCAGTGCAAGCCCGCAAACCGCATGACGCAGAGACACCACCAACCCCCAACCAAACATCTCACCTGCTGGAGCGGCCGCCCTCTGTAAGGAAGGGTCGGGCAGCTCCGCCCCTCCCCGCGCCCAGCTGCAGGCAATTAAGCAGGCAGTTAATTGCAGGCAGGTGTGACGGGGCGGCACCGGCGCCCCCAGCTGCCCCAGCCCCGGAGCAGGTGCAGATCCTGGTCCCTGCTTCTCCCTCCTGCAGCCAAGGGTTCGCTCACCAAAATACGTGGCGCGTCCGTGCACCCGCTGCACACATGAGGCTCAAAACTAAACCAGCAGCGGGTTAAACTGTGCAGCAGCCAGCCTTGAGAGATGCAAAACCCGCACACCTGCCCCTCCAGAAGGGCAGTCAGCCGTTTCGGAAATAAAAGAAAAAAAACAACCAAACAAAAGCAAAATAAAAGGATTCTGCCTTCTAATAATGCTTAGTCAGAAACAATGCACCCAAACAAATTATTTAAAACACTTTGAGATAGGACATTTCATTGTGTTGTTATCGTAAGAACCACAGCACACATCTGCAGCCAATAGCTTCTGGGACAGCAGACAGGCTTGGTTTCTGCAGCAGTACCACAGAGATTTACAAGGGAAGGACAACAAAATTACCATGCCCCATTCCCAATTTGTGAGGCTCTTATACATTTTATGACTCATTTAGGTCTTATCTAGAAATAAAGTTTAAAATGTTTCATAACAGCATTCTCAAAGTTAACAAATGGAGACAATTGTTTCCATCCTGATGTACACACTGAGAATTACCCAGCATAGAGGACCACAGTCACTGCAGCACGAGAATCTCCAAGAACATGGAAGAGATTTACCTTCAAGAATAAAATATTTTAACATTCTTCAAACCAAAACAAGCCAGATCTTTTGGCACTTGCAATCTCAGTGATGCTTTGTCTATTGTGTTGCCCCAGTAAAAGGTCCCTGGGATAAGAAAGGAAGAGCTAATTTTTAGCACGTTTTTAAAACTGCAGTGCATCCTACACTCATACAGCTCTACTGCTGGCCCAGGTGAAATAAGAATTTGTTTGAAACTCAGCTGGAAAGGACATTGAAGTTTTAAGAGGCTTTTACTGCTTGATCCCTTGCTGCTACCTCTGCTTCAAAGCTTGGGAAAACCTAAAGAAAATCTTATAAAACAGAATGAGGCCTCTCAAGATGAATGTCTTATGTTTTCTTTTACCAACTGTCCTTTGAAATTCCTTGATGGATGGCATCAATGGCATAACAGATTTTTGGCAGATGAGAGTGGAAGGCAAAAGAGCTGTTTTCTGTCCTATTCACATGACATACACGGGCAGATGTTAGAAATGGAGGAGTACCCGTGTGATTTGGCAGGTACAGCCATTGCTTAGAGCACCATTAAGCATCATTAAATGTATCATTTCACTCACACAGATATCTTTTGTATGACATGTTGCTAAATGCTTGCTTAGTACAAAAGAAGTAAATTAGATGTTCATAATGAAAAAAATCTCATTTTCAATGTATTTTAAATTTAGAAAACTTAAATACGTTTATAACTAATATATTGGCCCTGCATAAGTATGACAGCACATTTAATAAAATATAAAAATAATGGGATAATTTAATAACCAGTATTTAAATTATACAACTCACATTTAACATAGTACACTTAAATCATTAGAGGTTTAAGGTCAGACCACAGCTATGGGGCATCAGGGATGACTTCATTGCAGAGCCTGTTTGTCTCTCAACCCTGCATCAAAGCCACAGTGTGTATTCTGAGACCTTTCAAAACCCTATGAAAGCAAACAAAAAAGTAGACTTTTTCCTGAAAATTTCATACCATGTACATTTCCATTGTTAGAAAACTACTTTTGCATCTAGTTAAATAAGAAAAGCAGAGTTGGATTTATTGACTGCATATCAAAGATGTTTGCTTGGTTTTTGTTGTGTTTTTTTTTTATGTCAATTGGTCTTTTATTTCCCCACCTTGAGATTCCTGTCTCTATTCTTTCTCTATATTTCATGTCTGCTTGTTCTTTCAGCTTCCTTGGAGTGCAGCCAGGCTCTACAGCCTACAGTATGAATATGCCTGCTATATTTCTGTTTGATCTTCTTCCCTTGATGTGTCAGTTTCTTTGTGGCCTGCCTACTTGTCAAACCATTTTCACTCTTCAAAAATTTTATGAATTTTTAAACAGCAGTGCAGATCTCAGGACATTTGATGAATTTTTCAAGAGCTAATCACACACAGATATAACAAACACTTATGTTTATGTGTTTAATATACTAAGGACAAACATTTGTTTACAAATTTCTGCACCTAAACCAGCCAGACAGCAACAAAATACATTGCAAATAAACTCGAGTGGCAGGTAGAAGAGAGATTGCATTCCTCTTCTGGGAGTAACTGATTGTTAAAAATGTGAGAAACTGGGTGAAGCACAATTGAAAGTGTCAACATATACAATTAAAATAGAGAAGTATAAAATCTTAGGACTACAGAAGAAATGCAGAAAAATAATTAAGTCATTTTTACATCATTAACAATCCACTTAAAACATGTATTTCAGAAAAGAAAAAACTCCCACACTTAGGCAATTCTTGAAGTTATGAGATTGCTTTACCCTTCTATATATAACTAAAGGTTTCTTATCAGCCTTGTTGATGTGAAATGCTTCACATAGGTAATGTAGCTAGTCCATCCACATGCATCCAGAATGCATGGATAGATTTTTAAATCCTGATTGCCATATAATAATATTTTGGGAGGTTAGTAACACTCTTCAGATGGTTATAACTACTTGCCTTGCAAGCAACTTCCTCATTCGACAGAGGTACACACTGATCATTAAAATACAGTGTTCCCTGTCTCAGATGGGTAAATAAATCATTAGAATGCTATAATAAATAAGTCTAATATCTAGACAGGAAAAAATTTAAAATATTATAATAGTGAGAGTGTATCACTTTTAAACTACAGTCAAGACTGCTATCAGACACAAGGTATTAAATAATCTAGCATAAAAGAAGTAATTATGCCCTTTCCCAGTGAAGGTCACAAAAAGTGTTCTTAACTGACATGTGCAATATGAAAGGTATACCTAATGTCTCTGGAAGTAAATTTTTTAGTACTTCAGTGACACAGGAGAAGGAGGGATAAGCAAATACATAGGAAAACCAGACACATTCTAAGTTGCACTAAACAATTTTTTAATACATAGAATAATCCAGGAGGAAAATGTTCTGCCATTCCAGGTTATTAAAGGGGCTTGTCATCAACAGTTACATGCTAACCTGAGGGTAACGCTTATTCTCAGACTACTTCTCATTATTTCTTATATTCTAGTTGTAGTACAACATTTTCTAATTATATGTATTCCATAAAAGCATGTAAAAGAATCTCTTTTTTTGCAGTCATATCTCAATGAGATTTCCTTTTGCAAATTGTAGAAGAAACAACATGAAAATTACATTGCTTTTCAAATAACTTTACTTTTCAATGAGACCTATGGAATATTGCTTGCCTTATTTAATATTTTATTTGGAAATGCAGATGCTGGTGCATCAATATGACAGCTTTGTTCTCTCATAAGAGAGCTAAAGTAAGTATAGTAATGTTCTGAAAATAGATTTTAGCTTTGAACCAAAGATTAATTCCTGGAAAGTGAATAATAGACTGGTCAGTGTGGACATATGCTGACAGCAGCATGTTTGAAGAAACTCAGTATCTGTCAAGACTGAAAGGTATTAATTCATGTGGTTCCCTTTACAAACCACTCTGATACCTACACCTTGAGGCATCAGGTTCTCAAGGACATTCAAGTAACTAGTTCCCATGGAACAGATATGAAAACAGATGCAAAGAATTTTTTTCAGCAAACCAGATCAAGGAACACTTAGGCTAATATCCTGTCAGAGACAATGGCATCAGACAAATATTTCAGAATAAAAGATAGGTTAATTCAAATAATTATTATTTCAAGTGTCACAAACCATAACATGATCAGCTTCAGGCATGTGATTCATTCAAAGTCAAAGCAGTAAACAAAAGTAACAAAAGCTAATAATAATAAACATAAGTAAACAAAAAAAAGTTTCAAATGCATTGATACATGTTTCTAAACAAAAAATGGTCTGCACCATATTTGTCACAGGTGAAGTGTGTCAGGACCCAGAGAGGAAACATGGAAGAAGAACTTAGCAAACTGTCAGTCCATTCAGCATTACTGAATCATCCCTCAATTACTCCAAAGATTTCACTTTCTTGTTTATGAGTTTGAAAAGTGTTATCTTTACCAGGGTTTGTATGATCAACTTACAATAAACTCAGTTCAAGTTCTGTTACAAAATAGAAAACAAAATATTTGGGAGGAATTAGGTGTGATTTACATCTGTATTGGCTCAAAGCACTCTCAGAAACAACTGAAGGAGAAGCACAAGCATGCTGGCCATCAATATGATAATGGAGTAAGAGAAGTATATATAGCATTTAAATTTAAAGTAAAATCAAATGTAATTTATCAATGAAAAGAGTCACAATAAATGGTGAAAATTATTCACAAATTTTTGTGAAGCAAGAAAAAGCTTCCAGAAAAGCTGATTGTCAAATCAAATGAAGCACCATGTTGTGCTGGAAAGAGTTGGCATTTGAACCAAAGACAGTTATGAAATTTCTTTCATTAAGTGAATTTTAGCTAATAAATATAAAAACAAGTCTGGACTGACATTGAGAAGAAAAATAAAGCTTTTTAGAAAGCTATTGTGTCTTAGAAGTTTATGAATAATCCAAATCCTAGAAGTACCTGACACGATATTAATTTTAGCTACATGGATTCTAGGACATTTATTAGGCTTGCTTATTGTCAAATAATTGCAGCAAAATTCTGCAGTAGTTTATCATAGCATGGATATCAACAGTAACAGTACTCTGAATATCTATCTCCCTCTCTGTTTCACCCATCACCATAGATTCTACATGCCAACTACATAATGAAACCTTACAGTATAATTTTAAAAGCTTAATATTTCCTTGCCATGGTGCTGTTGGCAGAGACAACATGCTGCACTGCAGGATTTGTTACCTTTAAAATGCCTATGACAAGAAATCAAGCATTTCAAGTGCTTCAGAGACACATGAGATGTATAAACAGGGACTTCACATATTCAAGCCATTTCTTCAAAAGGGAGCGTTTTTGTTGTCAGTCATTGAAGAACAATGATGACAGGTCATTATGGGATAGAACCATCATGAAAGAACTGAATCATGCACTGACTGTTGGAAACGTCAAGATTTAATTTCATTCATTTTCGAAGTAGCTCTCTTACACAAAAAGATTTTTCTCACTGTGCCTTGTGATGTGTAGACATTTACGAACAATACATGCTTTGAGGGAACTTGTAAAAGAAATAATTTTTGCAATTGAAAAAAATGAGAGTATTAGTTCAGTCTGATGGAATTGTTTGCATGAATTATTTATTCCAGAACACTATACTCACGATTGATCAAGCTGGATGAAATCAATTGATCATCATCATATCTCTGACAGTCAAGATCTATGATGAAGCTGTTTCCAAGCCAGGGATGTCAATACAACACAGCTACACACTGTTTAGACATAAGCAGCTAGACTGAAAAATCCTGCAGATGGAAGGTCGTGTCTTGTCATACTGTATTTTTAGAATATTTAATTTTATTTCTTAAACTAACACTTTTTTGCTGTTACTGTCATTATTTGTATTATTATTATGCAGATATGAGGAGTGCTATACAAACAAGTACCGTGTACCTTTCTGCTGCCTACACTCAACCAGATACAAAACACATTGGCATCTAACTTCTAGTTAATTTCCAAGTTTTGTGCTGAGTAGGCTTAAGAACCTACATGCTGTAGTAAACTGGGGCCAGAGTGTCTTCATACAGAACTGTGGGAAAAGAAGATGGGAATAAAACAGTTTTATTTCCTCTAAGCTATGACAGAAAGAATATTGTCATTTCTCTTTCTGTCATTCTGTTTTTACAGAGTAGGCAAGACATTTACTAGTTGGATGAAGAGGCCATGGAAACAGAACCTAAAATACTTAAGTATGCAACTAAAGGAAAAGTAAAGTGTGGCAAAAGCTACTTGACAAAAGAAATGCAGAAAAAGTAACTCATAATAAAGTAATACCCGCCCGGGTTGTTATAAGAAAGCTGAATGTTTGGAAAATCTGTTCATGTTTTTCTGTGATTATATTATTTTTCCTATATGCATATGCACATACCTATAAACAACAAAGAGAGGAAGGGATATTTTAATGGGCTTGTATAAAGAATTCATTATTAACTATATTACTGAATTTTGGGTGCAAAGGTAGATAAGAATAATAATCCAACACACATGAATATTGTTGGGTTTTTTTCCCTACTTAAAGCCATCTTTTGGCTATTTTTCTTTTCCCAGACATGAATTGAGAAAAACAAGCCTATATACCTATATATACTTCCATATGCCATGCACATAAATTAAATCTGAATGTGGCATATCAAAACAACCCACCGTGAATAAGCTGTAGAATGTAGTTTTAAATTATTACAGCATTATGCTCTGAGCTGAGTAGTGGGCAGCTTGCTAACATACAAAACCTGTGTACTTTATTGCAACAAAATTTTTTTTAAAATTCCATCTGCTTTCACAATAGTTTTATAATGGCAAGAAAAAGTAATGGTTGCATACCATTATGGTTTAGATATTAAATATACAAGTTACAAAAATGTTATATAAATGTTAAAGTTAGTTTGCAAACTGCAGTCAAAGTGCTACTCTAAGTTCCCAACAGGGAACTGACAGGTCTTTGCTTTCTACTAGTTTTGGAACAGGAACATGCAATTATTATTATTCCTGTACTTGGGCAAACAGAAGGAAAGAGAAAATGCTTGTATAAAAAAAAAAAAGCTCTTCAGCCCTTTTAAATCTTCTTATTTTGTGAACACAAAATACATGTTGGATTAATCTGCGTATATGTTAATATTAACAAGAGGTCTCCCAGGATACATCCAGAATAAATTTTTACTTGTACAATGTTAAATGAAATATTTTTCAATATTGACATGATGATCTGCCCAGATCTCCCTTGCCAGTTCTGTGCAGATTACTCAAAAGCTTCAAATTCTTCAGACACTCAAAAATGTTTACACTACTGTTGGAAGCTTGTTCTATCCTAGCATCAGCAAAATTGCGTTTACCTTCTTATTACTAAGCATACTATAAATTCTGGAGAAAAATCCTGTAAGGCTTGGAATCTGCCAAACTTCAGATGAAAAATTTCATTGGATTATTCTTTTCTGGAATACCTTCTCACAATAAAAGGTAATTTGTAGAGGCTAATAGATACGTTTTTGAATATTATGAAGTAAGTATAGTTAACGTAGGACAAAAAAAAAATAATTAAAAAATCAACCTCTATAGGGTTAAAAGGCATAAAAGGTTATCAGGTTAAAAGTCTTGCTTCATATCAGGAATCTCTGGGTATTTGCAGTCATGAAGGATCATCTTCATGATCGAATCAACAAAGTTTTTATGTTCTGTAATAAAGTTATTCAAATCACAGATGCTGATGGATAACTAAACTGTGAATAAATTTGGCCTGGATCTTGCCCGATCTTGTTTCTCAGTAGCACAAGGTCTCACTAATTAAAGTATCTTCTCATCGACTTTTTAATACCTTTTTGTCAAGATGTCTTCTCAGACATCATGTCTTCTCAGAAAGGGAGCAGAGAGGCTATTTCAATCACCACCTGAATTCTAGCAGTTGATCAAAGGAGTTATTTCACTGGCTGACTCTGAGGAACAGGTTGAAAGTCAATCAATGGACAGCCACTTTCCACCTTTGCTTCACTGTGATCTCTGTAGGGAATTTTTTACAGCTGACCTTCCAGCTTTGGCTACCTGGCTCTATGGATTCCAAGATACTTCATTCTTCATAGTTCACCACAACCGGCTCTATTTCTGTAGTAAATGTTGAAACTTTAATTTTATAAGTAGTAAGCTATTTCAAAATGCAATTTAAAAAATCTTTACAAGTGATTTTTAGCCTAATCTTCCAAGTAAAATAAATAAGATGGGAAATTTTTATTTTGTATAATGCAATTGTGATAATGAAATTCCTGTATCAAATTTATTATTATTATTCCTTCCTTATCTCTTTATTCTAAAAATTCCACACTTGTAAGGATTACTATATATCACACTAATCTCGTAACGAAAAATCCCCTTATAGCGTATGCTATTTTAACAGTCTATAACTTGTGTTTTGTTGAACCAGTTAGGAAGAATCTGCAGAACAAATTTCTCTATACTCTCTTCACATGTGCATATTTCCCTACTGACTATAACAGGGTTTCAGAGCGATTGTGTCTTTTCAAGTAGAGCTTTGAATGCATAAGCCCATTGTAACTATATAGTATTTTGAAACCTTAGAGCTGGATTCTAGATTCTAGATTTAGGGTCAGATAATGCTCTAAGTTATCCTGCTAAAGTTCAATAATTGATCTGCCAGCTTCTAAGATTCACCTTTCATTGTGAGAAGGTATTCTAAATAAGAATAATGCTATTAACTTTTCTTCTGAGGTTTGGCAGACTCCAGTTTTCTCTCCTCTAGAGCTGTACTTAGGGAGTATGGATTACAAAAAGAAAATAATAATAATCAAGATTCTTAAATAAGATCAGAAATGGACTATCAAGTCAAGTTATAAAACAGAATCAATCTCTATGCTACTTAACTATGCTACAATAGAATTCCATGGCATAGCTGTTCCTATTTTTAATTGGATTCACAATACTGTTTGGATGTTTCCATGTTACTGTCATAAAACAGTCAATAAAAATCACATAAACTTTAGTTGTTCTTCGTTATGTGCACTGACCAACAAACAGACCTAGATTCTAGTCAGAGGTCAGGCTCCCATTCATTGGTCAGCAGCTCACCATACTTGTCTTGCAATTCAACAGTCATTTACAGCAAGAAAATGCAGTTTAGCTAGAGACTATGCTAAACTGTAGTCCTAGTTAAAAAAAAGAATCTTAAAGCTGTCTGAAAAACTCATTGTTCACACCAAAACAATCCCTTTTTAATGGACATTTTTAATCAAATTATTCCCTTAAGAGAAAAGTAATAGGGAACTGAATTAATTTGTGTAAATACAGTTTCTTTTCCTTCTTTTCCATTAAATGAAAAACATACATTTGGAAATGACAGCCTTTTTGGGGGGTTTATGCAGAGTGGGGTGTGATTTTATTTTTCTGCTTCAAGGACTTTTTAACTTTTTGTTTGACACCAAAAAACCCTGTGCTTTTTATCTTGGATGGTCCCATCTATGTGCCTACCTGTCTCTGTGGAGAAAAAACATATCAATATGATCACCAGACCATATTACAAATATTTAAATACTGAAACTATTTGTACTGTAATATTAAATGGAAATACTATTCTGATCCATTAAAGAAAACTGCAACACCAGATTGACAGGTTAAAAATTTGTAAACTTTACAGCACATCATCATATTTTAACTTTGAAACACTTCTGTAAATACTTACATTTGAATTTAAGAAAAGTTTTGCTAACAATAAGGCAGTTATTAATATGCAATGTGCTTTTAGAATTAGGGGTTTGAGATAAAGAAATCCATCTTTTCATATAAAACGGAGTTGATGAGAATCTCTGAGTTCTGGTAGAACCTCAGATCTCTCAATTATAATTCTAAAATGTGTCTTTTTTATATCTTAGTCATATAATGAAATACTGATCACATCAGGTGTCTTAGGGAAGGGGAATTTTAAGTAATAATGTAAAAAGAGACACTAGCACTATGTAGACACACAAAACAGGTAGAAAAATGGGGAAATTTTAAGGTTGCATCTTTTTTTTAGCATTTTCAAGCTCTGAAGTGCTGGATGTCATGATTCCAATAGTGTTGATACTAACTACATAGATTAAAATGGTTCTGGTTCCTGAATCTTTAAATGATACTACCTCTCTGTGCTGAATAGATGCCTCATCCTCAAAGCTCTTTTCTGTAAGTGCTTAATAAGCCTAAAATTCTCAACTTGATCTAGTTTCTGCTGAAGAAAATGGGAATGTTAATTTTGACTCAAGTGATAGAAAAATGAGATCCAACAAAAATTAGGAAACACATTTGTACATTTCCTGAAATACAATTCAACTGACAATTACACTTCATTGTTCTCTACTGCATCTTATTTATTTAGAATGAAAGGGAAGAAAAATCCATCACAGAATTCCTCTCTTCTGCATCTAGTAGAGTTATTTTTGTTTGCTTATTTTTCTCAAGAGTTTTATTCTCCAAATGTATATACCAAATGTACCAACTGTATTCTTCCAATTATTATAATAACTTAATTGTAATTGAAAACATACAGAACTCTTATATTTAATTGTCTAAAGGCAAAATAAAATTGGCCTGGTCTAGACTAACAAGTGACAAAATAAAAATTGGCCCAGCTTAAAAAAAAAAATTAAAAATTAATTTGATTTGATCTTTTCTGAATTAAAATTGCAAGATTTGGGGTTTTTTTTCCTAATCAATGTTTTGATATTCAACATGTTCTACATGCTGTCATGGACTAAATCTGTAATAAAATACTACAAGAAAAATTATATTACCATTTGAACAGTTCAATTATCTACACTAACAAAAAATATATATATATTCAAATATGATTCACTACCCACAAGACCTGGAAGTAGATTATCATCTATCCTGGTAATAATTATTACCATTTCTACTATTTTAAGATGTCACATTTTTCCTTGTCATTCCCAGTCCAGAGTCAATGCAATCCACTGCTGAATTACTGGATGGTTAAATACACTTATTTACATATTCTGGGATTTCATTCTAATGCCAGATGGATTTTGCTTTCTCAGAAAGGACAGATAATAAAAAGTGGGCCTATCTTCTATCAGAATAGGTCCTAGAACAAATTTTTTGTTCCTACTATTTTGGTATATAGTTAACTTGCAATTAGTGCATATCCGAGGAAAGAGGAGATCACGTTTGGGTTTTAAGAAAGAATAGCGTCGTGACTCATGTTTAATGCATGATTTTAGAAATTAATTCCTTGTCCAAACCCTAAAATGACATTACATTCTTCCCATGCCTCAAAGCAAAAGGGACTACAAATTTTAAGAGAAAAGCAAAGTACAAGCTATGCTTTTTCCATAGTCTCATTAGTGTGGCATCCACCACACACATTGGTGTTCCATCTGTAAAACATACGAGGCAATAAGCATGTAAAATGTGCAGACCAATAATCCGTAATTTAATTATCCATAGCTAAAGAAGTTAAACTGATAGATTATCCTACAAGAGATCTGTTTTGCGACAGTGCAAGAAAGCACGTGCATGTGTGAGAGCGAAGCCAAGCTGGACTTGCCAGAACTGCTTCCCAGAGCTCAGATTCTGTAGTAAGGTTACACAGCCCACTAAAGGCCACATGAGAAGGCAGTGTGAGAAATCTGCCTGGTAGTCCCTACCTCTTATTTTGAAGCTGATTGTTACTTTATAATCTGCTTTAAACTGCAGCACTGACATTCTTGCCTTTCAACAGGCAAGAGACTACAGACTGAGCCACAGTTTCTCCACCATAAAAATGGTAAAGAACCGCTGTTCTACTGGTTTTAAGGGCAAAATACAAGAGTGTTTCTCATTACTAAAAAGAATAAGACAACGTTAGCCATAGCTACAAAATATGAAAGGAGTTGTTAAGTGACAATTTTATTCATTACTGAACACTGAATGTACTTAACAGTTAATTGTAAAAAGAACAAATTTTAAACATGAGCAGACTCTACTCTGTGCTTTACTCTTTGCAAGCCTGGAACTCAAAGGTAGGCTGTTATGGCTTTCTCCTGGGGTGT
>NW_009970724.1:12276236-12277210 GCF_000747805.2 Chaetura pelagica
TGCTGAGTTGTTGCAAAAATATTTCCTTTGAATCTAAGCTCTGTGTTAATTGTGTGATGAAAAACAACAGGATGATTAGGGGCTATTAACAGATTCTACTGACTTTAAAGCAGGATAAATCTCATAATGATATGAAACAAGATCATCATTTCCTGAAATGTTATTTTTACCCTAACAAGTCCCATCTTGCATCGGAATTCAGAAATATCTTGTTGTTGTGTGGAATAAAGTGGTAGCTATCAGATGAAAGACTAAATTTTACTGAAATTCAGTACATTGTATTTTCTTTGAAAATCAATAGTTGTGAGAGTGAAGTTCACAGAGCTTGGCATTCTCAGTAGCCATATTACTGTTGTTTCCTTGGAGTTATTTTTATCATGGACTTCTTACTATCTGCAATTTTTGTACTCTTTTTCCTATAAGAGCAGGAAATAGAATACATAGGAATTTTTTTGTTGTTCTGCTGCTTTCTTCCTTACCCAGCAGCCTGACTTTTGCATGAAATTGATATAGTTTCCTTACCAATACTCTTAGGAAAGCTCTTTTGCCCAGGAATAGGAGAGCATTTAAGTACATTTTAATCCAGCTACATTTTGCTGATTGGAAATTTATCTATCATAAATGAAGTGATATAACTACTTAATCTTAGTAAAGATCTCCATTCTAGAATATTTTCCATGAAAACCTTTTTAATCTCAAACCACAATTTTACCTTGATATGCTGGATTGTGGCTTCACATATTGAATGCTGTTTTTTATCAACTCCCAAGATCAATGCCACTGAGAACTAACACAGCTATAAGCTGTGTAAAATTTGCCATCATCGTAACACTTGCCTCACGACTAGCTCTACAGTGTTTGCCACAATTTGCTCTATGCCCAACCTAGAGTGTGAAGCCACATGGTAGAGATGCACAACCTTGTATTATGCCCTCTCCAATGCCAGCCTTATTTTTTTTTCCAACTGCAGTTCC
>NW_009970724.1:12277315-12327440 GCF_000747805.2 Chaetura pelagica
GCTGATGATTCCTGTGTTTCTGCCAGGTTTTCCTGCAACCTAATCAGGTCACATGGCAAACCGTTATCAAGCAAAATCTCCTGCATTTGCATGTGACAGAGCCACACGTTTCTGGTAATCAGTGAAGTGCACTACTGCTTCTTAATACTATCTCAAGCTTGTCCTATCACTTCTTCAAGGTGAAAAATATATTTTTGATTCTGCTTCTCCTTCATTGCTCTTTAGGTCTCCTTGTGATCCAGAGCTGTGCCTCTTTTCATGATCACTGTGTGGCAGAGCGTTAAAACATTTACCAACTAGCGATAGAACAGTGTGAATAAAAATATACCAACATGTAACAGAGTCATATTCAATTAATATTTCTCAAATTATATCCTCAGTTAAATGCTTCCTAATCATATGACCCCCTTTAAATGTTACCCCTTTATACATCTCCAGCCATGGCTAGACCTGACATATATGCAGTTATGAATAACAATTAAGAAAAAATAGAATCCTTTAAGTTCCAGTATCAAGCCTACTATTAATTTTTGAACAGTATTTTCAGAAAGAAACATCTGGACAAATTCTTAGTTGTGTAGATTAATATTCTAGATTGACGAAAAAAGAGAAATACATAATGTGGAGTAATGGGGGCATGGCTAGAAGAGGTAGAGGACTCTCAGGGATGCTTTACTCTTCAAACACAACTTTAAACTTACTGACTTCCAGTAAATGGACATAAATTAACATACAATCACTGGCTTTGTATATAAAAACATAGTCATTTAGCTTGCTTAGTATTCTTGTCAAGGAAGAGTGACTTTCTAAGTAATTGCTTTTAAAAAATAACTATTAGCTATAGCTATATTACTATAATGGGGAGTGAAATAGTTCTTCATGGCAGGATTTTTAACTGCTGAACTCAGCCAGGCTGGAACACGGGGCAAGAAAAACTAACATTCTAGGACTGTAATGAAAGAAGCGAAGAATAAAATGATTGTGAATAACTTTTCCTCTTCACAGCAACTGCTTTTTCTCAGCTTTTCAGTCATAGCAGCATAGAAGTTTTGCTTTTGTTTTGGCTCCAGGAAGGTGTTTCACTTTCTATGCTAAAATACTTATTTATCCAGGTAATGTTGTTACTGTCTTGGTATCTAACAATAGCTGTAAGATCTACCAGCAAGATAGCATCTTTAAGAGTAACTGAAAGACTTTTATTGCTATCTGTCACATGTCTATTGAGGCCGCAAGATTAGAAAATCCTATTTAGAAGTATTTTCACACAAAAGTACAGTATTTCTACGTATGTGCTCCTTATAAAATAACAGATTATTTGAAAAGATTTTAAAACTGTTTCCAGCAGTGAACTGTCTTGAATTAGTTTGAACCACAGTGGAACAAAAATGTTCTTTGGTCAGATTGTGGGCTTAGGGAAAAGTGCTCAGTCTAGTTTCACCAAGGAGCTATATTCATAAACAACCTGATTTTCCATAGATTAAAGCAGACTCAGTGCAGAGCCAACAGATGAAGCCTGAATCGGACTGAAGCATTTAGAGTGAAGGAGTAGTATGTCAAACTTTCTGCAACCTAGCTAAAATATTCACAGGTTGGAGGAAAGAAACATATTCTAAAACTGTGTAACATCTAACAAAGACATTCTAAAACCAAAAAGGATCCTTAAGAAAGATCTTAAGTTTAGTATTAGTAACGCAGTTACAATGGTTAATGACTGTGCAATTGATGATAGACGAGCAGTACAAGCTACTCAGAACATTAGTTTATCTATTCTTGATCTGGAGAAGAGAAGCTAAAGAAACTACTTTTTTTCTCTTATGAAACCAAGGAGCCATAAAAAAGCTATTCAGAGCTATATTTCTTACTTAATAGCTTATTACGACTTCTAATGTGTGTGGGGTTTTTTTAATAGGAAAACGGGAGCAAAACTATTAATAGCAAAATATAAACCACTAACTTTTGTTATATATTTTTAGAAGGCTATTGAAACCATGATTATCTGTTGGTATCAGAATAACCTCTAGAAAGTCTAAACAAAGTTCCATTAAACCAAGTACCTTCATATAGAAAGTCAACATTCCTCTCCTCAGGAGCTTGTAAGCCAGAAAACGAAACAAAACAGAAGAAGCAGATAAAATAATTATGCTTTGGTAACATGGAAATGGGAATAAAAAAGGGAAACAAGAATTAAATTATCTGCTTGTGGTTAGAGGAGGAATCAGTTGCAAACCCAGCAAATAAAATTCTTCATTGCCATTAGTGAGCACCCATCCTTCCCATTCCAATCTCTCACCACCTACATTTAAAAAAAATTAATTAGTTTGATGGAAAAAGTAATTGTCAAATATTATTTCCTGAAAACTTTCCCTAACCTACCCTTAGATATTTCTATATTTTGTTACTATTTTCTAACAACAATCAAAATCTGGTGTTCAGTTTAAAGCAAAATCATAGAATCATAGAATCATAGAATCTCAGGGGCTGGAAGGGACCTCAAAAGATCATGTAGTCCAACCCCCCTGCCAGAGCAGGGTCACCTAGAGTACATCACACAGGAATGCATCCAGGTGGGTTTTGAATGTCTCCAGTGAAGGAGACTCCACAACCTCCCTGGGCAGCCTGTTCCAGTGCTCTGTCACTCTTACAGTAAAAAAAAATTTCTGGATATTCACCTTGAACCTCCTATGCTCCAATTTACACCCATTACCCCTTGTCCTATCACTGGTCATCACTGAGAAAAGCCTAACTCCGTCCCCCTGACACTCACCCCTTACATATTTGTAAACATTGATGTGGTCACCCCTCAGTCTCCTTTTCTCCAAGCTAAAGAGACCCAGGTCCCTCAGCCTTTCCTCATAAGGGAGATGTTCCACTCCCTTAATCAAGCAAAATCTTAATTTAGAAGAATATTCATAGGTACTTATTTTAGATACAGCAAGCTCTGAAAAAAACCAACAAACTAAACAAAGGGTAAATAACTATTATATATTCAAAACTTTTTCCCCAGCTGTTTTTCCCCAGATGAACTCTTGGGATCATAACCAATGCTATTATAAATCTTTGACAAGTGAAATACTGGATTTTTTTCCCCATTTTGTCTCCCTCCCCCCCACACACACCTATCAAAACTGAGTAACACCTTTGCTCAAAATCTAATGTAATATTATGTTTCAGAAAGCCAAGTCATCAGTAGGTGTCCACACAAGTATGTCATTCATGTCTATCCTATAACAGAATCACATCATTGCTTCTTAAAGATGTTCACAGTGTATTTATACCCTTTTACTGTAGGCTGTTTTAATGATTTTTCTAGAGGATAATGTCAGGCCTTTTACATTTTAAATAAATATTTGTTAAATCTAAATAAATAAAATACCTACTCACAGAACAATCTACTTGTGTATTTGTTCCAATTATAAAATACCACAGATTAAACACAGTTGCTAAATATTACAGAGAGAAATTTTCTCCCTCCTTTTTGTTGTCTTCTCACTTACCTTTGAAACTATCAACTGAATTAGAACATATTCTTAGAGACAGACAAATCTTCAGGCTTACTGAGGTGTATAAACATGACTAATTTTTTCCAATTAGTAAAATTTAATTTACTAATTTTGTAATTTATTAAATAAAACCAGGGGCCACATTACATTTTTATGCATCCTTTTTAGTGAATTATTGTGGTAATACAAATTACTTTGGTTTGTACAATCTTAAAAAGCAAATAAAGAAACACACAAAACCCACAAAACCACTTCTCCCCTGAGCCTGTGAATCTCTTTTTTTTCCACACTTAATACTCAATTTTGCCTTTACAGCATCTGCAAGTGAGCTGCTGCCCCCAATTCTTTCACAGCTCTGGGAGAAGAAAAGTGATTTAAGGTATAGAAATAATTTCCCTGTAAACACTACTCTAAACTTATTCCATTAACTGAACCATAACAATACTGCACCATTGCACTGTAATATACAACTACAGGGACTCATCAAGGATCTACAAAAATGTGTGGATCACCTTTGAAAAACCTCCACTGATCATCCGAGTCCTTTATTTGTTTACAAACAGATGACCCACCTTTCGCAGCTATTAAGCAATTAAGTACACTGGAATTAAATACTTCCTGAAGAATGGATGTAACTATGAAAGTAACTGCGATTTATGGGTTTCCTGAACTGTGGAATAAGTGAGGATGGAAAGCAGACTAGGTACTGCAATTAGAAGGCCAAGGGATGCAACTCTATCTCATCCAAAGCACATCTTCATATGTCTAAAAATATGCAAAACCAAAAAAATCCTAAACCCTGTTGCCTTAATTCAGTCCACCTTGCATGTCCTAGCACAAAGACATCTGGCCTAGCTTGAATATGGGAAATAATTTTGCATGTACAAAATTAAGTTGATTATTTTTCCCCTCAACAAGGTGTTTTATTTCCAGCTTATCTGTAAAGCCTAAATGCTCCAAGAGTACTCTCTCATAGATACTAATCTTCTTAAAAATCACTTTGGAGGCTGGAGAGAATAGGAGAAAGGACAAGACACCTCCCGAGATATTCAGCAGAGAAGCCTAATCAGAATCTAGTCCAAAAGTTTAAACACCAGCATTTTTTCAAAGTTCTGATTACAACATAAATCAAAATACCCACTATTCCTATTACACAACACTGTATCAAGACCATTTGCACCTTATGATTAGCAGGAAAGACAGTGGTGTCTCTAGCAAATGGTTCATTTGTTCCAGCAATAGAACCTCAAAGAACAGGGCAAATATTTGGTTCATTGTATAAAAAAATACATCAAAAAAATCCACTGCAGTGATGTGAGAGTAAAATAAAAATATATAATTTCAGAGCCCATTCCCTCCAACAAGCCAAGCTGAATTGAACTCCATGTCCACAGTATCAAGAGAGCAGAATTTTACCAGTCCTGTGACCATCAGATTAACTTGGCCAATGCTGCTGAATTTACAGGAATCTGAGAAAATGAGTACAATAGGCATGGAAGGTAATATTCCTACCCTCAGTGTACTTGACAGGTAATAAAGAAATTTCAGTAACACCATAGATGCAGGAAAATTAATATTTAAATATTAATATGTCCTTGGCTGTGTGTTTTATAAAGTATTTAGGTTACTAAAGGATGATTTAATACCATGAGCTATTCCATAGTTCAAACACAGAATCTATGGTCCATGAACATATTTTCCAGTGAAAAATTAATCTTACAACAGGGCCAATAATGTATTAGTTAATGGACTATGATATACCTAAATACATATGCTGAAAACAGGCTTATGGAAGACTGTAAAAAGCAATATTGAAATTTCCAATAGCATGCATATGCAGATTTCTGTGTATTTAATTAGCATTATTTTCTTTCAGAAGTGTCAATAAATGAGAGGAAATTTTGCTTCCGATTAATTTATATGATGAAGCAGTACATGCCAAGTCCATCAATTACCATGATAGAAGTAATTAGGTTTTCTGTTCCTATGAATTAACAGTGCATCATATTCTCAGTAATAAGTGGCATGCATGATTATGTCTGACTGTAGCTATCTGCTTAATTTTTAATGAATGTCATAGCATGTATGCAGATTTTAATTGACAATAAAGCCATTACAAATTATTAGTTGTTTTCAACTTTATTAGTTAAACTTGTTGTGCAACATTAATTATCCTAATGTGTGCTAATGGAGATTTCTTAGCAGATTACTGAAGGCACTCACTGTTACATACTTAGGGTAAGTGAAAGCCACGACAGTTAATAGTTAATCTGTTAAGCATGGAACAAACCAGCTACATTCTCACTTCGCATTTAAATAAATGAAAATCTCTATTAAAGTCACACCACGGGTGGTGACATACCCTGTTGAGGACAATGCAAGTGCAAATAGACTACCAGATAAGTTGTTAGAGTTACAATCTGTAATTTCCAGTACTTCAAATGTCTCCTTATTGTTGTTTGCTTTTTTAAAATAATATAAATATATAATTTGTTATACTTCCTGTATAAATGCTTTTAAATCTTGAGTGTTATGAAGAATCAGGGTGCAAGAAGTGGAGGTTTTACAAAACCTAGCACATGTCATAACTTTAATGTTTTAAATATTACATTTAACTAAATTTTATTTTTTATTTTCAGATTTATGAGGCTGAGTACATTAAGATAAAATTGGGTTCATTTTGTCCCAATGGGTAACTACTTTACCAAATGTTATTTTCTCAGACCTAGATAATCTTATTTTATAGAATCATGAATCAAGAAAGACACATTTGAGTAGAGATAGAGCAGATAACTTAAAATATCAATATTACTGTTGACCTTGATATACATGAAAACTTAATTATGCATTTAAATTTATATTAATTGATATATTAGAAAATGTAATACACAAGATTGTTTTCCAAAACATTTGTATCTTTTTCTTTTTTTTTAATTAAAAAGGGGTATTCACAACCCCCCTCACACACTCATATATACACTGTTATCACCTATAAAATGCTATAGTAATAATGTAATCAACATGGTGAACCAATGCAACCCTTTTTCACAAGAACTGGTGAACAAGAACTATGCCCTCATCAAAAATGTACTAGCAATTCAGCTATGATTGCTATGAAAGAAATGGCATCAGAGTACTATCATTAGGTCATAACATATGCTTGGGGTTTTTTATTTATTTAAACACATTTAATTAAAGCATATAGAAGAAGGGACACATGAGCAAAGATCTGTTTCCAAGTAAAATAATGAAGAAGGTATTAACATAATTTTGTTTTCATTTCTGCACTTGTATGCATGGGCTGACTTTTCTTTAATAGTTCCATGTTTTTGCTGATTCTTTCTTTGTAATCTTTCATTTGCAAGCCTTTTGGCACCTAAAATACCGTGGGCAATAAACGGCTTCCTAACATTTGTCATCTAGAAAAACGTATTGCACATATTGCACTAAAGGACCAGAGGCCACAACCACATGAAAGTCACACTCCGTTTAACATCTATTACACCACACTTCCTCACCTGCCTGTCCTCTCCCTTTATTTTTTTTTCTAGCAGGCACAGTGGCAGTCTCCACTGAAGGTTTAAGGTTTATGCACCCCTTCAGGGAAGTGTTTTCAGCCTCTTTTGCTGTGTCATTCTACAAATTGATGTTTGAATCAACTCATTAGTTTAAAATTCTTTCATGTAATTTATGTCACATTCTGTTCCCTGTTTCACTGGATTTAGAACATTCCTAACTGATAGCAGTAATCAAGATCAAAAGGTGGGGTGTGGTTATTTTTTTGTTTTCTCTTATTTCACACACAAGAAAAGTAGTGTAAATATCAAATTTAACATACTGCCAAATGTATACTTTAGAATTATTTGTTACTGAATGTTTTTCAAGATATTCTACAAAAATAAGTATCTAACCAGTTGTCCCAAGTATACTGCAGCTGTTATCATTCATCATTTATTATCATCAGTATTTTCTAGGTAAATTAAATTTAGCTCTTTGTTTCATTGATTACCCAAATGTCTTCCTGAGACATAAATCTTCAGAAAAAAAGTTCATTTTCTGCTCTTCTATTCTTTTTTTAAATCATCTTATCCTTTTTTTAATTGCTGTTTTTTGTTTGTTTTGTTTTCTAGAAGGTACGAATAACTACAGAGCAAAGAGCAAGGTGATTTATCACGATCCAGAAGTGGAGAGATTCCAAGAGCAGTTATCTTGTCTGCAAACATTTCCACACTTGCATGCCCAAAGATTAGATGCAGCTCATGTGTAGGACAGCTCGACCACTCTAATGGTCATGGAAACAGCTATATGGACACACTACAGGGAGACAAATGCCTTAGCTGGTATATGAGATCCTTTTGAAGACCTATGGTCTTAACACACCAAGGGATGTGTATGCAGTGGATAGTGTCTCAGTGCACCACATCTACCTGCGGGTACTACAGCTAAGCCCTGCTGATGGACACAGTGATGCTGAACTGTTTTTTACAGTTGGCAGTGATGATACAGGAAGAGCAATGGGACTCAGAGTCACAACATTCTCAGTTTCTTCAGAATAAAGTAAAAAACTCATACAGTCAAATTATAAAGCAGTATATGCAAGCAAAGGTAGCCTTATTGTTACCAGAATAAGTTTTCTCTCTATGATAATGGCATAACAGAAACACTTTAGGTTAAAGAAAAATGGGAATACAACTATTACATAAAACACATGTTATTTAAGTAAACAGAAAACATGACGGAGGATCCCAGTGAGAGATCTATTGGAATTTAATCATACATTACAAAAAAAACCCAAAAAAACCTTTAGAATTTCCCAGAAAAGGTTTTAGAGAGAAGACATAAACAAATCTCATGAAATTAATCTCTTCCATTGTTCCTAATCTCCTGTACTGTCATAAGATTACCAATGCTTGATCTCATATCAGATATTAAATTTCATCCCTGCACAATAGCTTCCTGGAGAAAGGGTTTGTTTACTAATCAACACCAAATCAAACACGTCAGATTTATCAGATTTATGATATCTGTTTTGTTTTTTTTTTTTTCATTTTAAGAAGTTTTCAATTTAAACAAGTAGCAGTTTAGAAAGTCACTTCAGCAGTAAGGAGGAACATGGAGATTTGTCTCTAAAAAATTCAGAACTCTGAAATCCCTTACAAATATTGGTATTTCAGAAGTCCACATACAGTGAACTGCCTAAAGTTTGTGACATATTTAGAAGTCCTCTACCCTTACTGAGCATGGCACAGGAAAAATAAATAAATTAATAAGAGATTCCTTTTAGGCCTTTTGTCTTCACTTTTTACATCTGTAACTTAGAAATGAGGGTCAGCTAAACCTTTCATGCCTTATTGTTAATTGAATTCATACACAAAATTAATATGTTAAGTTAACAAAGCCATCTAAATGTACATTTTCATGTCCAGATCAATATAAGGAATCCTATTTAACTGTCACTAAGGTAGCAGCCTGCAAAACAGTAACATGTATTTTTCTTGAAATGTGACAGACTTGCACTCTTCAATGACATAGAGGGGGCAGGTGCTTGGAGGTCAGGGTGTGATTTCAGTTGTTTAGTTGTCAAGGAAAAGACTTGAGATTTAATATATAAAAAGTAGATGTTGCTCTCTCTTGTTGTCTGCAAGGTATTAAGCTTTGAAACATCTTCCCTCTATCCCTTAGAAGTAATCCTTGCACACAAAATTCTTGGTTTTGACCATCAGTCAGGTTCTAAAAATAAAATCAAGAGTATGACCCAGTTCTGACATCTTGTTTTCAGTTTTCCAGTTGTTCTTAATTCTAAATTATTATTAGTTTTATATGGCTGCAGTTGTTCAATCTAATTCTGCCTTGGTGCTGTTAGAAGGAAAGTGAGGAAGAAAACCATAGAGCTCCTGCCACTGAAACCATGATGAAGAAGTCCATTCTGACTGGGGTCAACCAAATCTACATCACTTCAGGTGAAAACAAATTGCAACAAAGCACAACTGTAGAATAAGAGAAGGGGTGGCAGCTTGCCTACACTTAGAACATCACTGAAGCAAAGCAGAAATTGATTGGGCAATTTCACTAGGTACTAGGAGACAAAAAGCATAGGAGAGACACTTTGCTCACCCTCTTTCTTGGGGCTTGTCCTCTGCAGTCCAGCTCTTCTCATAACCTTTATGAAGAACAGGGGTCTACATTCGAATATATAGTCCTGAAAAACAATATTTTTTTTGTTTAGTGAAATTGTTGACTAGAAAAACCCCTCACCACAACCCACAACAAAAATACCTAGGTCCCAGCAGTGGTAGCTGTTTTAAAAATAAGGCTTGTGACTGATGTTAAATTATTAAGTAAGAAGCAATGATGAGATCACTCATATGTGGTACTAGATTAGAATACCAATGATCCATCATGTAAGAATAGCTTGTGATAACTAACAAACCCTATGTGAAAGGCTCCTTATCAAATTTCAATTCTGTTTTGCCTTCTCTCTCTCCTCTCGTGCATCCTTTCCTAGTTTAGAAAGCAACTTTCATAGGCAACAGGAAATATTCCGCTGAGTTTCATGTATCTAATGAATGCTGATAAGTTATTTTTCTGCCCTACTGGATACCTTGGACTAAGCATCAATCTGAGGGCAAAATGACAGAAGTTCATTATATTCAAAGACAGTAGCATTGAAATTCTAGTCTGCAGTTACAGAGAACTGTGCTGTAACAGTTATTTAAAATTTATATTCTGTTGCAGATATAAGCTTTCCTTAGAGAATGCCTAAAGAGACAGAAAAGGCAGGAAAAGTTTCCAAAGCCGTGGCACAATAAACCATACTCTACTGAAGTTAAAGTTCCCATTGTCTTGAGGGACAGAACTTTTTTGACCAATCAACACAGTAATAGACACCTTGAGGACTTGCACTGAAGGAGCAGAGATGGCCATTACCTTTGTGCTTTCCATTATCTTTGGCTAAAATAATTTACTTCTCCATACTAGCCGCAGACATTTGTTGAAGTGATTTCTGCTGCTGCTAACTGAGCAGCCCACTGTTCTGCCAACAGACCTCCTGCAGGCTGTCAGCATCACCACAAGGGTAATAAAGATCCATATGTTTCAGGTATTACTGGAATGTTTTCATTCAGGGAAACACGCTTGTACATTTGAGTACATTCAAAGTTAAACTTAAAGGGGCAGAAAACTTAATAGGAAGGATATATAAGAGTTTACTACTTCACATATTAGTGGAGCTATAATGATCACACAGGAAAATTACCCAGACCAAAGCTCTTAAGAAAACTATTGAAGAAAGACTAACAAAGTCTGTATTCTTATCCTCCAGAAATTCCCAGGTCAACCGTTATTACCATAAAGTGGAAAAGCTCTGTTACCAAAGTACCAGAAGACAGTATCAGCAAGGCAAGGTCCTATCAGCATCAATACAATCTCAATAAAATACTCCAAACACAATTAAAATAATGGTATAGAACTAGTAAGTCATTAAAGTAAGAAGCTACCCACTTCGGTACTAAGATGCAAAATATAGTTCAATCTACACGTCTGTGGAAGCTTGTAACATACAGGGTTTTGCTTGATTACTGAAAAAAAAAAGCATCCTCTGGGATTCTGTTTAAGAGACTTGTATTGAAAATTAGGTGATAGAATCAGTCAATATATGCATGCAATTTATACCACTAATATTTACAAAAATCACCTGTACATGTTTTTCTTCCCTGTAGCTTATAATGATGCTTATTGTCTGTTTCTGATGTGATACACACCCTGGTCAGATGTTATATTTTCTATTCCTCAGCACAATATTAATGTGATAAACAGCTCAGAAAGATAATGTATATTTGCTATCATACAACCCCCTACTTACCACTGTATACCAAAATTAACACCGTAAGGTTTGCCATTCCCCATAACACTTCTATATGAATATTTGAAGATACTTGGTTGACAATATTAATAGCAAGTCATGAACAGAGCAAGATTTAAAAAAAATATTTCAAAAATCTTGGGTTTATTTTTTAAAAAGCAGAAAACGAACCCCTATTTCTACTGTCTCCTTCAGCTTCTTTCTTTTTTTAAAAGTTTTTGTTAATATTGTTGCTCTTGTAGTTGTCCTGGTTTGAGCCAGGATGAAGCCAATTTTTCTTTTTACTGATTTTTTTTTTTCCTTCAGTAAGCTTTCTTGTAACTAGCAACAGTGTGCTCTGCTAGGCTGATAAGACAGTGGAATGTTTTTCTAACTACTGAGGCTTCAAGGTTGCACCTTCACTCTGCCGGCTCAGACACTATGGGGAGATCTGTGACCCCCCCGTAGGAGGCTGAGTTAGACGGACAGCAAAATTGGCCAAAGATATTCCATTCCATATATCTACGTAAGCTCAAAGGAAGGTCAGAGATCACAGAAGACAACTTCCTTCCTTCTTCTTCTTCCCTTCTCTTCTGTCCGTGGCCGGTGTCCAGGGAGGACTCTGTTCATCCATCACTGTCGATCCTCAGGCTTGATCTCTCGTGACCCCCATAACTCTCTGCTTTCTCCAGCAGCAGCTCCGGGATTCCTCGGGACTCTTCCCAGTTCAGGGAAGTGCTGTGGGAGTTGCTGGGGTGGGGGGAGGCGAGAGGCTTTTGCCCATTCCTGAACATATCTGTACATAATTGTATATATTTTCCTGTATCATTCATTAGTGTTTTAATTAAAGCTGTATAGTTTAGTTTTCAATCCAGCCAAGTCTCTCTCTTTTTCTCTCTCTCCTTCCCTACCTGGGTGGGCGGGGGAGGGGATCGAGAGCATTGTTGTCGGACCTGAGTCAAACGGTGACAGTAGTTACGATTTCTGTGTCGTTAACTGTAGCTGAAGTTGGAGCAGCTGAACAGATAAATGATGGACTCAATTACATCAATGGGGTTTTAGATGCCGTGGACACATATTGCCTTTCTATAGCCATAGACAATGTCCACCACCACTGTGAAGTTTCTTTGATAAAGTAGTCTGGGAATTTTTCAGTGTAGAACTACCAGTAGCCAAATCTGAATTTCAGCCAGTTCACCTTTGCTATTTTGTTTCCAAGCCACCTGTGGCTGAATCACAACATTCTGGTTTATGACCCTATGGAACCTCATGGGGAAATATGAGGTTTACTAGAAAGTAATTTTTTTAAAATAAACATTTTTGTCCTCATAAAAGCAAACAACATGAGCAGAGGTCAAAACAGACCTGTGCATTATTTAGATATCCATGTCCATGACATTTTATTGCCTGGCACTTTTTCTAGTCTATATAGTCATCTTTCAAAAAGCATATAAATCACTGAAGAACGTCTCTGTAACTTCAACTTACTTAGGAGTCCAGTCATCAATCAGAATTAACATGTTGCTATGAGCAGTACTGTGCCTGCTGACTAGACTTTTCAGTGTCAAAGAGAAATTTCAGAAGAGCAGAATGCAGTGAGGATTAGGAAAAAACAAGGGGAAAAGAAACATCCATTACCTTGATGATGTAAAGAAATTCAGTACTAATTAATATTAGGAAATATTACCCTAACTTGCTTTTTGAGACTGCACAATGAAAATATGGGAACTTTCTTCAGCCTTATAATCTTCAAGAATATATGTGAGTTACTTTAGCAAACACTAGTGATTATGATCTATGCAATATAAAACAGTATTTTGCCAATATTTTAAGGAATAACAGTATAGATTCTTGTACTTACTGTTCACTTGGATTTGACTACTGATTTGCATTTGTGTAAGTTATATGTAATATGTGTATACTAGTGTCAAGTATGTGTCAAGTGTGTAAAGATGAAATATATTTTATTCCATAATAAGAAGTCTAGTCACCCAAGAAGAGAACTACTACTTAACACAGATGACAAGTCAAGTACCAAAATTAGCATAAGTGAACAGATTTCACATAGTATATAGACTAACACCATTTATTTGCAGCAGACTATGGTATCAGAATGAACAATGAAGGAAGGCAAATCTGCTAAAAAAAAAAATAGAAGGTAAATTCTTCATAAAAACATGTGATGTATTTAAATATGATGGCTATGTTTGAGAAGCTATAATCAACCCTGCACTACAAATGAAGTTGGGCAGAAAACTTTTTTTCCCTTTGAAATAAATCTGAAAGACAAGATAACAATATATCTCTTTTAAAGCACCACAATTTTTCTTGAAATTAGTGCAAAGTGTTTGATTCCAGCAAGCTAAAGTCATTTTCTGCTCTAATTCCTCCAATGGTCTTAAGACCTTCCTCCCCTTATAAAACCACTATAAATAATGGGCAACACCATTTAGCAAAAACCAGTAAAAGTCTCTGAACCTGACCTACCTGGAGGAGGAGCCCATTCTCTATCTAGATGGTGTCTCCAGAAAATGTAGAAGCATGGACATGGTTTTGGACAGCATCAGAGGGCCCAGCCTGGCTTCCTGCTTGGTCCATATTGCCTCTCACATCAGGTAGAGGAAGCAAAAGAGCAGCCCTGGAACAGCGACAAGAGAAGGCCAGAGGCACCAAGGGCTGAATGGAGGGCAGGGATGGTGCAAGGAGAAGGCAGCAGCAGAGATGTTTCAGTACAGAATCATTTTGTTTGACTTCTGATGTTATAAACTGAGAATTAAATTCCAGAGAAAATAAAGCTAATAATGCAGCAATGCAGCTTTAGCCTCTATTTGAAACAATGCCAGACCAAAACCAAAACCATCATTTTTCAATACCATAGGACCTATAACATTTTTTGAGTCTATTGTGAATGTATAGCTATTCACAGTGTAAAAATAACTAAAATGGAAACTGTAAAGAACAACCACTTCTGAATTTCTTCTCTGCCACACCTTCTTCATTTGTCCATGAAGAAATTCCATTCCATATAGTAAAAGATTTCAGGTTATGCAGTAAAGCTCCAGGTCAAGAGTTCAAAGCAGAGGGCATAAAAAACACATCCCTCTGCATCTCCTGCACATAAAGTATATTTATCCATAATTGGAATATTTCACAGTCCTTGAGTCTATACATAAAAATAATATTTTTTTTTTAACTGAACTATTTTTCTTAGTCATCTAGGAAGATCAGTTTTCATCCACAAGCACATATTCTCTTAAGGTATAATACAATCACAATTAATTTTGAAAAAAAAACAGAACTGGCAGGTTGCACATCCATAAACGCACTTGACCAGCAGTTTCGTTTTCTTAAACTGTTTGGCTGCCACAGCTCAACCTAGCTCTTCAGGCATGCTACATTCGTAGCCTCCAGTCTATCACCATACCGTGGTACTACAATTAAATGTTCTTTATTGCCCAGTTTATTGTTCTTTTCAGTAGAATAATCACAAGTACAGCAGACAAACAATGAACTGAAAATACTGCTAGAAAGAACAAATAAAGCCTATTCATGGTATTATACACTCAAGAGTTCATGCTAACTGCATATCATTGCAATATCAAAATACATAATAAATACACCGTAACATTGCTTTAAACAAAGAACTGCACAGCCTTATGAAATGCTGTGCTTGTTAAGGTACTGGCATACAGTACATTATTTCAAAACACTCTGTCATGATATGCCTACTGATTGATTCTCTGTTTTGATACTGAAATACAAAAAGTTACCTGCTCATATATAAAGAATTTTCTCTCCACCACCATAAAAATAATTGTTAACCTTTCCCTGGGCTTGTTAGGAGCTGGGATTAACTCCTTATCGGTCCTATTTGCTTGCTCAACCTGAAATTGCCAATTGTTGCTACAAATTATCATCCTTATGTCTACAGAACCCATGTTCCTGAGAGCTAGCTCCTTTCTGTGTGTGTCTGCATGTGTGAGCTTAATAATTATTTTTCCTAAGTCCCTGTTAATTACATCTGTGCTTTTTCATTGAAGAGAATAGAGTGATAGGAGGTGACTGGGACCAGAAGACAATGTAGCTCACCCACTAAAGAAGGACATGATAATTATTTATAATATTTAAAAAAAAAAAAGTAATACAGATTCAATTGTTTGTCTCAGAGACTCGAAGCAACATGGAAGCTAGAAACTAAAAAGATGGCTTAATTGTAAATTAGGTACATTAAAAACCTAGGTTTCCATTTGAGAATCAGGCAGTCAGTTGCCAAAGTTCAATAACAATTTTTAAAATCTGCATTCAGTGTTGATGAGATTAAGTAAAATTTAAGATTAATTTATATTCCCTTTCAGATTCTGCTCAGTGTGCTTGTCTTATCTTAGGCTAAAATACAGCTGACAAATTATTTTTAAAATAACAATAGCTACTGATAAATGCATATATAGTTACACAATACCCATATTTAAATTGATTTATCTTAAATTACTGGAAACAAAATTAAAAAAAACAAGCACACTATCAGAGGCTCAGAAGATCAGCCTCTGAAAAGTTCAAACTGGAGCCCCATTCACCAGGGAATAAGAAAGGAAAGAGAAACCAAAATTCCTCAGAGCTGCATCCTCAGTTGAAGTAAACAGGCTCTGCTAAATTACTCCATTCACTGAGTTGACTGTATTTTGGCATGTTGTTCTCTGTTACCAAACCACTACCCTGAACTTCAATAGGACATAATGGACAATAGGCAACAAAAGAAGAAAATAATGTAAAAGTAACTGTGAAGAATCTAAGCTAGTTCTCCACTCCCTTTTAAAATCTGATAGTCCATCCTTAGCAAGAAATCTCTCAAATGTCAAAAGACATAGCCAAAATCTTGCCAGACACTACCTAGCTGTCTTTGACTGTACTGTTTGCAAACTTGTAATAGCATTTCATCCATCTGTTCTGCAGTTTCAATCTATACCCTTAATTTACAAAATGAAATAATTTCCTTACAGATTTGTTCTGAAAACCTTTTCCAGCATATTGGCTAGTATGGACAATACTCCAAAATTTGGACAAAAATAATAAAGGCAAGAGTTTGTGTGGGAAAAGGGACTCTTAAGAAGAACTTAAGAGGGTTCTCAAGGGAAACTTTCAAAGAAATACCTATCAATTACAACTCAGCCATTGACTGTCTTTTCAACATCACGTACAATCAGTTAATAAAGTTGTTTTGTTTAAAACATCAAAGTAAAAAAATAACCAGTTTTCAAAGGCAGGGTTAAGTGGAATTTCACATATTATCTCTGACAATGTCGTGGTATAACAATCAGTAGTTTCTGAAATTAGAGAAAAATGTTCCTTGTTACTCTAGGCAGGATACTGCAAAGCAATTGTAAAGTTGATTTCAAGAGGTCCAGATCATCCTTTGAAGAAGCTCAGAATAATCTCACTGCTCCATGTGGGCAGAGTCTTGCTTGCTCAACATCCCCCAGGTGTGAGCAAACATTGAAATGATAGCCACAAATAAAACATATATAAACCAAAATTACATGACTAGTTTACACTACATCATAACAAATTACTATCTCATAATTAGAATGCTTTTTTTATGTAAAAAAGGAAATTAGGTAACAATCAAGTTTCTTTAGAAAAAGCTAATGTTTGTACTGAAACAAATCACAGAACGTCAGCGGTTGGAAGGGACTTCCGAAGATCACCAAGTCCAACTCCCCTGCCAGAGCAGAACCAAAACCAGGGCAGATCACTCAGAAAGGCATGCAGACATCTTGAATGTCTTCAGAGAAGGAAACTCCACAACCTCTCTGGGGAGCCTCTTCCAGTAATCCTAAATATATTCCTCAAAATTAATAACATTTAATATTTGCTCACTGGGTGACCAGTTGTGTGTTTTCCTGTTCAGTTAGCCAAGCATTCACAATGGAACCAGATTAAAATTATTTTTACGGCAAATCTTCCACTAAAACTATTTTTATTGTTGTGTATGTGCTTCTCTGTTTGTTTGAAACCTAAGTAAAGGAGCCGTATATGTTATTTCTGTTATAATAAACTCACTGTCTTAGCTATTATCATTATTATTGCTCAAGCATGATACTCTCTCCCACAGCTGTACCTAAAATACCAGTAACTTTGTTATGCATTACTACTATTACTACTAAGCAAGGGTCTAACAATTCAAAGGGCTCAGTGACTGAGAAAATACACCAGACCTTGTTGGAATTAAAGAATATGGCACTTACAAATATGATTCAGAAAAGAAGCCCCTGACTATGAGAAAAAAGAAATTCTTTCTGACAGCCTGCTCTGCATTGACTAGTGAAAATTGAGTCACCATCACCACCCCAGCTCAGCATCATTTCCAGTTGATATTTGCCATTCCATGATTAGAACAAACAACATACCTGGGACACAGCAAAATGTTTTAGTTAACTCTCTTGTTAAACCCATTTACAGAGTCTTTCCTACTCCTGATTTAAAAGGTAAGGTACACAATCATGATCTGTTCTGCCACCATTTTAGTGACAGTCCTATTATTATGAAAGTAAATGCCACTCACTTGCTAATTGGAGACTAATTAACTCTGCAATTGCTGCTTAGTGAAGAAGATAAAAATCACACTGCCTGTTCCAGCAGCTATCTTAGAAAATCAAGAGGATTAGATAATACTTTGCCTTCACTGCTCCCCCCAATTTCCTTTATGTTCTTTTTAAAATTATTTTTATAATTTTAGCTTGTTTTGAGCTTGTTTTGCTTATAAACATTATTTAAGTACTGCTTTTTGTAGAAGTGTAAAAGGTATTAAAAAGTAAAAATACACCTTTCTGTAGTGGCAAAGCATCATTTTAGTAATCACCTATTACAAATTATGTTTTAATGTTCAGGAATATTCTATCTCCACAAGATTTTTATTCTACTCATGGAAAAAATACTCTCAAATTATAGAAGTTCTGGTCTAGAAGTGTTCATGACCAAAGTTTTATTCTGTTACATCCTAGAAAATATACTAGAGAATCTCTCTATCCTTTAAATCTATTGTGAATAAGCCCTGCTCAGCTAGTTATTAGCTAGATGACAAAGAAATGATTTTTTCTGGCAGGGTAGAATTAAATAATTGAAAGAATCAAAATGTTTATTTAGCTAACAATTAGAATGATTCCATTCGTTCTGTCAATTTTAACTTCAATACATAATACACATCCTTGAGCTAAGTGATAGATGCTATTGCCTCTATACATGATTATCCAATGGCACATTAGCATACTAAATTCTAAGCAGGGACAGATATGGTTAACACATACAATCAGACTCAGTAAGGAAAAGCAGTTTATTTAATGTTTCACTGAAGTTTATAAGGAATCAACAGCAAATACTTTACTTATGTAGGAACTCTATGTTCAAGAATATTTACGGATTGGTTGAGCCAGGAAAAAAAAAAAAAAAAAAAAAGACTGCAATATCTTTGGGGCAGTAATTTCATTAAATATTTATACAGCACAAAATATAACAAAGACTCCATCTAGATAAGATTTGTGGGTACTACACAAAAAGGGCATGAAAAATGAAAAAAATCAGAAGCAAACTACTATTATATAGGCAATTAATTTAAAATAACTTGTTTACTTAGTATAAACTGTGAGTTTCAGATTTATTTATTTGTCATGGAATATCTATAACATTCATTAATGTCAATCTTGTTTATAATTAAGAAGCTTACTTTACTTCAAGTTTCCCCCTGCAAACTATGATGCCATTTTCTTTTCATCAAACACTTGTAAGTTCTATTAATGCTAATGGGAGTTTAGCCTGTACATCAAGGCAAGACAAACCTTTTTATGTTGAACATTTAATTAAAGTTCTTTAAAGAGTTTCATGTATGCTATAATGTGCTAATTACTTTTAAACCTAACAACTGAAAAACTTGGAGGGGACTAACAGAAGTCATCATTCTAACTAGAAAACAAAAACACTGACAGTGTGCACGTGAGTTCACAGATAGTCCAGATTCACCTAGCTACAAAATCAGGACACAGGGGGCAGCATAATCTTATTTAATTTCTAGAGAGCTTTTTCCGTTTCATCAGCACAACACCCATTATAGGTTCTCCAAACCACTAGTTATGTCTTATTCCCATCTAATAGACAAGCTATATTTGGGGGTCTATGTTCCCAGCTGACATCACTGACATAGGAACATTACATTTTATGATGGGCACCTTTGATTTTTTCCTGTAGAATGCTGTATCCTGTCATACAACAGAGTTCTTAGTAATGTTCTGTGCATGCCCACTAAGTGCTGTAAAAACCAATTACAAAAATAAAATGCCAGTAAATAAGTAAGTAGCACTGAATGACATCAAGAGAATAATTGAGAAGTGACAGCTTGATGATTCAGTAGGCGCTGAGCTGTGCTTCATGTGTGGCTTTTGTGAAGCTAGAGTGGTTACTGGTAAGCATGCTGAAATCAGCCTGAGAAACAATTAATCTGACTTTTATCCTACCTTCTGATATTGCCTGATTTTTGGGCTGCAAGAGGGTTAAAAGATGTTTAAGGTTTTCTGGAGTCCATTATCTCCTTGCTGCTTTTATCCAAAGGATGTTAAAGGGTCTTCCCAAGCATCTACTGTGATGTACATCTGCCAGACAATTGGTAGTCAGGTGACCCAAATAATGGCACAATAGATGATGAAGAGTACATATTGGTATACTGGCTGCAGAGTCCTCTATGTGGAAGAGACACCTGGATGGTCTTTAGCAGTATATTACAAATTACAACATACTTCACTTGTATTGGATAGTATCACTGCTATTTGGACAGTATTATAGGCCAAAACAATCCAGCCAGACAGTAGCTAGGCTCAGAATTGAGACAGAGCTGACCTGCTAACAAAAGATCTGATACCTGTACCCACTCAGTGACAAAAAGAACTAGATTGAGGATTTTGAAAATTGCAGTGTGTGGGAGGAAAGTGAAGATAAACTCACTTGGCAAATATGCAACTTCATCACGCAGATGTGGTATAGCCTCTTACTGCGTGAAACTAATGAATTCTGCATAACTCCTAGAAGCCTTTAAGCAGTGGGTAATCGAGGTAGGAGAGCAGAGAAGAAAAGATGGCCATGTCCTAACAGCATCACAGCACAATGGAAGGCTACAGGACACAACACAAGCCTATGGCTATAAATAATATCTGACCAAATCTCATTCAACTGTAGCTTTGCTCATTGTTGTAGAAGTTAATAGATTCTGAAGCTATGGACTATAAAATGACACAGTAGGTGATAAGCTGGGATAATTATTTACTCTCATTGTGGGGGTTCCCTTGCCCACCTCCCTTACCAATCAAGGGGTAAGAAGTCAAAAGGATCTCCTCAGTCACCAGGCTCAGCCAAGGAGCCCCCAAACTACTATATAATCAAACATCTTCAAATTTGCAAAGGCTGTGAAGAGCATTTGATATGTTTGTTAAATTGTATGTAAAGCTGTGGATTTACTCTAGAGAAATTGTTCCTAAAAATGAAGTCGCAGGAAATTTGGATGTTGACACTGGCAGGAACAGCACTGGTTCTAAAGCAGAAATAATACGTATTATATATATTATTGTTACTATTATTTGACCAAGTGTTGTTAGACTGCATTCCCATGTGTCTGTTCCAATGGAAAGCCTTTTTCCTGCACTTGTAGTGCATCATTTGTTCCCAGGTTGAGGCTCAAATTATTTATCTTCCAACCTTTTTGAATCTGTACCTAATCTAAAAGCAAATAAATCCTTTAATTTTGTTTCTGTGTTAGAGCAAATCTGGGAACCTAAATGTTGACTGAATTTTTAACTGCCAAAACTAATAACACTAAAACATCAACATATGGGAAAGGAACAGGAACAACAGGACACATCCCTTAACCACACTGTAAAGGACAGAGGACAAAGGGTTTGAGTTGCAAAAAGCAGATCCCAACTTATCTCTTCATGCAGAAAGGATAAATAGAACTGATATCTGAAGATTACAAGATCTATGATAACATGGAAGATGATGCTAAAAGGATGATCAAGATTATTAGAATTACTAAAATATATTTTAATAACTAAATAGTCAATGACATTTACACGATTATCTCTGTAATAGATGTATCCACCATTTGCAAAACAAGGTCTTATTTTCTACAACTTAAACACAGCCCTGTGCTAAATTTTTATAAAATATACAGTCAGTCCAAACTCTGCTACACAGATAGTCTGCTGAGCCTTCAACATCTGACATAAACTCACAGTCCCTAGATTACCTGCCTCTGTATGGGACTACTGCCATCTCACTTTTTGACAGACAAGTAAGAAGCAAAATACTCTTCTTTGACCATCATGCATACCATTTCTACTAACAAGGACAGTGTCTGCTTTTGAAGTTTGATTTACAGGTGCTATAGAACCATTGTGCTGACTGCATGTCAGTCTCCAAGGAAACTAGTAGCATATATATTCTTGAAGCATCCCTAGAAGAAAAGAAGTGTTAATAGAAGTATTCTCAGCCTACCCTCTGCTATGAGTAGAAGCAGAGGTCAAGGTCTTCTGTTGAATGGTTGAAGGATGCTGTGTTCAAATAAAAGGCTTCTGAGGAAATAATAGCAGGTTAAGCTAGGGATCTGGTTGTTGTAGAATCTCCAGTTCTGAAAGTGGTAGAAATTGAAAAATAAGCTATTTAAAGCTTTAGAAAGGCTTGATATTCTGATGTAATTCAGCTTACTTTTAGATTGGCATCAATTCTATATACTTAAGCATTAGCATCTTCTGCAATACATTGACTTTTTGCTGCTATTACACTTCTCCCCCAGTCCGTATCAGCCTGCACACCTGTATCTCAACCTCTACCTAGATTTTTACATCTCTCATTTAAAAGACTGAAAAGAAGCAGAAGATACTGCATGTCAGCCAGGAGGACTGCAGTCCTCTCTGCTCCAAGGAGCTGAGCAGCTGCCCATCCTATGAGTGGGACAGGTTTTCCATGCAGCAGAAAGGCTCTATTGTTGGAAAAAGACATCAAACCAAAGTATGCACTTCCATTATCAGTAAAAATTGGCTGTGGCATTTTCACAGTATGTACAATAAGAGCAATGTTATACTTGAATTTTAAATAAGGAAATACATTCCCCTTCTTCCTTCCCCTGTAAATTGGCATCTGAATAAGACAAGCTTTACTTTTTGTCTTAAACAAGTAAGAATATTAGTTATTTATTTGACACTTGTGGAAGCTTTGTTCAGAAAGAGCTGGACTAATCCCAATTTGAAGATTAAGTAACTGAAACACTTTAAAAACATAAGAAATCAAAGGTTTTACATAATATATGAGATTATTATTATTGTTGCTGTAGTAGTGACAGTTAGAAACATAGCTGCTCAAACAAATTTTCTCTTCTAGTAGCACAGTTCAGTATAACCAAACAATTAATGGAACGAAAGACTAAATCACACAAAGCCAATAAAAAACCATCACCACCAATAATATATAGTTTTGTTCCCAACTTGAATCCAAGTGGACTATGATAATTGCAAGAATTTTCACAGAATAATTTAATGTCCCTTTATAATGGAATTCCAGTTTCACAACCCTCTCTGCCTAAAAGTCTATCTGCACAGACACATATAGCTACAAGAAAATATTTGAAGACTGCAGGAGGAAGATTTAAGGCATTAGTCAAGTTCAAATCTGATACTGAGTAAATTCATGGAACTATCTGGGAGAATATAAACGTTGAAGAAATTTTACAGAGGAAGGACAATAAAATGATTAAAAATATATTGTTTGCAATTAATTTTTATTTTTCTACTTTTAAAATTGGAAAAATAGCACCTAATGGCGTTAGGTTTTTTTCATCCTTGTTGTACTGCTTACCTTCATCTTTCATATCTATGGATACTTAGGGTGCATATAAACAACACCTTCAGTCATTCTAACAGCCAGAGAAAATGAAACATGTTGTTTTAATATAACAATACAGCCAATCTGTAATTTTCTACAGCAATTCTATCAAATCCAGAAATGAAACAATTGTAAGCTTGGTAGCATGTAATAGAAAAAGCTATATTTGATTTCCAGAAAACTAATCTTTTACCAAATAACAATCACGCGTACATCATAACCTGGCTTATATTTTCTTCTCCCAACTGGCAATAGGCCAAAACAGTATTGACAAGAGAGTCTTGCCAATACTTGTTCCCAAATCACCTGCCCTGTGGGACATCATATGCATTTATCATTGCATTATTCTCTCATCATGAAATATGATTTAACACAACACTGTGCAACATGAGAATGTTTTCAAATCCTTATGCTACCCTTTTGCATTTCTTATTTAATTTGTCCTGCATTTGCCATATTAATAAAATTTGCCTAAAAAGTTTTTAACATCAAATAGCAAAACAGATACATTTTCCTATTGATTTCCACATGCCACATGAAAACCAGATTATATTTACAAGCCTCTGCCTAACATTAACACTTTGTGTGACAGTAAATATCCAAAAGCACACTTCCCAAGTAGACAGCAAAGACACTCTGCCAGAAACATAATAGCAGAAAAAAAAAAAGCTTTGTCATCATGATTTTCAGTGACTTCTTTCCTTGAAAAATGTTTTGCAACAGAAGAGACACCTGATGAGAGTTTGATATTCATATACACAACAACATCAATATAGAGTATTTTCCTTGATAGAAAAACACAAGTCTGTCTTTGCACCAGGAAACGAAGAGAGAGAATAGGACGTACTTGCCTAGAATCTCACCCAAGTGGGTAAAACCTAAAAGATCAGATGTTCTATAAGGGTCAATCTAGTAGAACAGTAAATACACTCACAGAATTGGCATATTTCTGCTCTATCCAAAAGGTGATCAAGCCATCAAATATCAAAGGAATAAAAGTGCAATGTGCAAATTTACCTAACTCAAATTCCAAGATGTCTAGTAAGGGAGACAAACAGGGAGCAGAAAGTAATTTTCACCACCTGGCCGGGATGCAGATTTAAGTAAATATAAGAAAAACTGCTTGTAACAAGAAATAAAGTAGTATCAATACATAGCATGCTTGTTATAAGGCACTTACCAAAGTGAACAAGACAACTGACCTACAGAACCCAACAACAGTTACTTTTCAAAAACCCACAGAATGATCCCCTTTAAGACCTATTAACATTATAAAACTCTTGATCATTCAATGTGGGGAATTGTATGAGCTGAGTTTTTCAAATTGTAGTGACAAAAATGTGATGAGAAATTATTTCTACCCTGTTGGAAAACAGATCATGCAATACAATACTAGAGGGATAATTACTGTTCCTTCAGGCATCTGACCATTGTATTCAAATTTGAAAGATCTAAGAATAACCCAAATCACTTTGTAGGTGAGTTAACTTCTACTTAAGTCATTTGGTTATTAATTTCAGCCCTTCTCTATGCACTTGGCAGATAAAGAAAAATAAATTTCTGTTGCAGTTCTGATGTTCGTTCAAACAAGACCTTACTGCTTGACCAGGTATTGACACAGGACTGATGCGAAACACTAACAGCAGAGACACTCTGATCAGATAACTTAATCAAATGCTTAAAACCAGTTATAAAATCTGCCAGTAAAACAAGATATAACAATAAAAAAGACTGACCAATGTATCTTGGTTAGTAATTCAGGTTTTTCAGTATTTGTTTGTTTGGTGGTTTTTTGTGTGGAATTGAAATTAGGAAGAAAAACAGACTTCACAACTACAACAGTAATTGTGCACAGCAGTCATAAAACAGGGATTATAAGGTTATGGATAATTTGAGAATAATGGCAAATTACTTCAGCAGTTAGGCTAGGCTTGTTTTTCTGATTATATCAACCTCTTTAGAGAAGCATCCTACTGGATCCTGAGAATGGAAACATGCATATTAATAATATAAACCCCATTTCTTCTCAATAGAATAAAGGGCAATATCCATATGTTAACTAAATATTGAGAGTTTGTTTTCCTTTTTATCTTAATTGTACATCATACCAAACAATATGTTTAACACTCAAACAAAAGGAAAACAAAAAGATACATTGTAGGAAAGCTGATGTGGTTGGTATGAACATCTGCTAGGTTCTATATAGATGCTTAGTTTTACTGACACTTCCCACTCTAGTTACTCAAAACTGACACATTAAGTATTTAGGTTAAGATTATAACTGTTTTGAATTGTATTTATTTTCCTCATTTTGTGTAAATTTACATAGAATACACATCTCGTCCAAAACAATTTTCTAACTAAATGGTAATACAGGCTTCCAGAAAATACATGCTCCTGTGCTGAATACCTTTCATTTAGTCTCAAGATTTTCAAAGGCTGGAAGGGTGATCATAGGAACTTATTAATTTTGAAGTTAGCTGTTTATGCTCAAAATAATCACAATTAAAATTATATCATTGCCTGCTATAAGTATTAATAAATGGATTTCCTCCATGGCTTTGTAAAAGGCAGATTGGGTGCACTGGGCAGCCCCTGCAACTCTCAAGTCTCATTCATTTAAGCAGCACTCATTCAGAAGTGCTCTTCCATTGGGAAATACATTCTCAGCAAATATTACTCCTTTCTCCTCCTTTTGGTCCCCTCAAGCCCACTTATGAAACAGCCTTTCTATTTCAACACAAGATCATTCAAACTGAACAGAACAACTTCTGAGAATCAAAAAAACCACACAAAACGAATCAAACCAAATTGCTCCTACATCTCCTTTTATTTCCAACTATTAACCTGCCCTCTTTCCATTTCAGCCTAACACATCATCCTAAAGCATCAAGAAAATGTCTGATCCTGCCAGCTTCATTATTCCAATTCAGCTGAAGATGGACTTTTCATTTTTTTCCCCCATGAACAAATGTTACAGCGATCAGCAAAGTTATCAAACACTAGACTGCAAGCACAGGCAGTGTTCTATGCAGCTCAGAAAACACACTTCATCCTACACTTGTGTTGTAAACACTTGCCCATGCCAGCAGGTATAATAAATTTGATTTCCAAAAATGAACAAAGAAAAGAATGGCAAATATCATCAGCATATAGTTTCCACTTTTCAAGAGAAACAGGATTGTAAATCATATCTTTGCAATGGGAAGTGGATGTACTAACCATTTAAGAAGCTGAGCTACTAGTCATGAATACTTTAAAAGCAGATTTCCCATAGTTGTTTATTTTTCCCCCTACTGTCTGCATTTTTATAACTTGAAATGGGCTACATATATATAGATATTTCACATCTGTTAGGAATTTAAGTGAACGTTTACAACCATTTTTTTCATCAGTTAAAAACTATTTCCTGACAGAAATGATCATAGGACAAAACACAAGTCCTATTTGAAAAGACATAGCAGTTAAATTTTTAGTGTTAATATATCTTTGATGTAACATTACAGCATAATGTCAAGATCTTTGAGATTAACTGAGATGGAAGTTTAGATATTCCCATAAGCTTGTAAATAAATTAAAAAAGGAGAAACCTAAGCATGATAATGATTTAGGATTCAAAAAGGTTGTTTCTTCTAGATCACCACTTATAAGAGATCTAAGGTAGACAGGTCCCAACTTTTAATTGTATTTCTATTTCAGTATTTTTTTATAAATTATTTTCCCTTTATATTTACTTTTTATTAATCTTCATTCTTATTGCTTAAATAATATTTTACTGCTATCTTCTTTCTTACAATAAAAAGCCATAAGAACAAAAGCTGTAACTATAAAAAATGCAGTGACCTCTCAATTGACAAATATTCACATCCTCAATTTTACACTTCATGCTCCAGGTGGTGTTAATAGGTGCACAGATATTGCACGCTTAGCTGTAGTCCATGACCTCCTTATGTTTGCAACTGTGGCCCAAGAAACCTCTAACACTGATGAAGTACTAAAGAGCATTTGTACCCAAATCACAAGCACCAATCATAAAAAAGCCAGATCTAATTCAATCCAAGCAATCAGAGCTTTATGTATATATATATGTATGTATGTATATAGGATCTGGAGTATCTTGCCCACTTGTGCAAAATGCAGTGGTGGTGAAGACAGCTGGGTGACACCTGAGAAATTGGAGTTAACCCGGGAAGTAGAATAGCTTTAAGCGTATCAGTGGCTGGTGGGCGGGGTGCTCATCAGAGATTCGGGGGAATGACTAAAGTCAGAGTGCAGGTCTCCCATATGCCAGATAGGTATTTTAACTGCTCCCTGTGGGCTCACTATGGTGCTTTCCTCTCTGCCAATTCTGTTATGCTGCTAGATATTTAAGAGTTAAGTGATACAATAAATCTTCATGCCAGTAGTGCACTTCACTATCCACAAAAAGCTTTAAAAATCTATCCAGAAACAAAAATTCTGCTAGACATATGCTAAATTTCAGATGACATAATTTGTCTGTTTTATTGCTATCAAAACCCAAATACTGTATTTTATTTAATTACAATATATTTAAATTTTTTGCATTCACACTCTGTGACTAACTGGATAATTAGCTATATTTTTTGCAAATAAACAAACAGAGACAGAAGTTTTACTTATCCAAGACAGTCATAAGAGCTAAAAAAGAACTATTTATACAACTCTTTCATACCAAAAAAATTTAACTCCCGCAAGATTTTCACATCACCAAGTATACTCTTGTATAAGAAATGTTTTTTGAGATACTATGTAACTATTTCCTCTCTAGTAACAAATCTAACATACCTTTTCTGCATCATGCATGAAGTACACCTGTCATTTCATTCAAATCAGCACATCATCATCCAAATTTGATCAATTCATCTGTCACTAAAATCTTGGAGAATATTATCAACATCATGTGTACACAGTTATGCATGCAAAATCCTGCATATAAAAATTATTCAATACATATAAGAATATTAAAATATTAAGAATTATAGTCAATGTGGCAATCTTATGTGCCTAATATTCCAGAAACTGCCCAAACTTTTTGATCAAAGCTGGAGAAGTAGGACAGAAGATACATTTCACAGAGCAGCCAAGAAAAAAAAATAATTAAAAAAAAAATCACAAAGAGGTATTTTACAGCATGAAACTGTAACTGTTATTTCCACATCCCAAAACTGCAAAATAAGGCAATTAATACAAAGGTTAGTATTTATAATAGCAGGTTCAAACACATCTGATTTAAGAGATCCAGCTGTTGCTGTAGACTGGTCTCTTAAAAAACTTAAAACTTATATTTGGCAACCATCAAAGCACAAAGAAAATAGCCCTAAACTTTCATATATAAAAATTTATGTACTCATAGTTATTTTTACATCTGTACATATCAGAATATGCATAAAAATGTTTTAACGACTCCACACATCTAAACCATTCTAATAAACCAGCAAATATATTTTTGCAGATACTGCATTTAGACCACATCTTTTTAATAGCTGTGTGCTTTATTCAAGCCCAGGAGATAAAGGAAAGAAAGGAAAAAAACCCATTCCACAGTTAGAGCACACATTCAAAGAAGTCTGTCCCCTACTCAGAGAAGCGTATCTCCCTGTAATGGTACTGACATAAAGGTGAAGAATTTGGTGTGAATAAATGGAGGAATGCACTGTGGGAATGTGGTATTTTCTAAATGCATATAAGCAGCTAGACCGGAGACATTTTTTTTTATTTCTTTTTTCCCCCTTCTTTTCCTTTATTTTAAAGGAATTAGTAAATATATGAGATCATTGGTAAATATTTTAGGCCTGACCTCGTTCTAGCAGAGGATGATAGAATTAAGCCCAGGCAATTTACGCTGAGTAGTACTGTCTGAGGCATACTTTTCTTTTTCTGTTTTTGATGATATTTGATGTCAGAGTCAACCAAATACATGTCCTGGCTGCCAAAGCACAAGCATCGAGCATCACTTTGGATGCTGGAGATTAGACCTTCTGTCTCTGGCTCCCTCCTCAGAGGGGTACAGCATTGTCTATGTCCTAGGTTGCTTTTGCCAGCCCTCTGCAGGTAACCTAGCAGAGGTTACCATCAGACATCTAACAAGATACTAGCCCTCATTTGGATTAAAATCAGCATAAATTCTCCACATTACTTTATGGTTATTCTGTGTTCTGAAATTTATATGTTACAAATTTCAGTAAAATATGAGTTGTTAAGTACAAGGCTACTTGTTTCTTCCTCAGCATGTCTGAGTCACTGATTGCTGAGGTTTTGGCTTTTAACTTTAGCACATTAAGCATCAGTATGACATGGCTTCTGGTTCCCTGCCAAAGTATATTCCATGCTTCTCAGAAAATCATTGGATGCCATTGTAGCTAACCCTATTATTGTAGGATTTTGCTGTCAGCTGAGTACAAAAGAGGAAATTAAAAAGCTCAGAGCCACCTACTGTTTATCTAATTTCCATCAGTTGATCCCCGAGACCAAATACTTCCAACTGAATGATTCAGACATCTGTAGAGCAGGTACATTTTCCAAATTTAGGCACAGGTTTTAATACTTACAATGAAATGCATAACTTCCGCTCTGTTGCAATAAAGACTCAATAGACAATTATTTTCTAAGACTCCCAATGTTAGGGATTATTACAACATAGGGATTAAATTAGAAATGGTGTAGACTGACAGACTAAGGACTCAACTTTTTTAAAAGCTCTAATATTCCCTCAGCAGGTCCATGTATTACAACAAAGGACAAATTCAGATTAAAAAAAGGTTTAAAAGACTTACCAGTATGGCTTTCTACATATATATACACACACACATACATATATATACTGACTGTCTAACTGGTTGCCCTTTATGCCACACACTCCAAAATCAAATCAAGCCACCAATTTGATCACAAGCCCCAGCAAATTTGTGATACAGCTTTCAAGGCCCCTAACGCTGATTCATTGCAAACGTGCTCCATTTGCTGCTGCCTGGTTGTATCCTTAGAGAGTGAGGGATGAGATCACATTGGTATACCTTATGCTAGACTGTATTTTATATTAAAAGTAATCCCAGTGAAACCAGAGCAATATGCATGAGATTGAGTCTCAGCTATGATAGATGGAAACCTGACCAGGAGAAGTGAAGGCATCAGCACTACAGCAGAGACATCCACAGCATGCTAGGGCAAATGGCAGAATTTAGCCTACATACAGGTCCTTTATAAAGTTTTGAAAGATGGTAGTATTTAATTAACAAGTCATTAAAATGTTTTGCTAGCTCTTTTAGAAGTGTAATGAGCAAATACAACAAAATTACTAATTGAGCAACAGAAACAGAGCTTTGAATATATATGGAAAAATTTAAAGACAAAGTAAAAGAAGGGTTCAGCCACTATTTATAATCAGACTAGAATTTAAACAAAATAAAGTTAGAATTGTAAAACTATTTTTGAGTACACAAATAAAAATACCTGATGTGTGGATTTTAGCAGCACTGGGAATTGTTTTGGGCATGTAAGGAAGTCAGAGCATTTTGGAAAAGGGATGAAAGCTAGCCATACACGTCAGAGACTGCATGTCCTGTGATTAAAAGCAGCTTTAAAGCTAGCAGACAAATGTGACTGGTTAGGGTAATCACAGATCAAACTTTCCTTACACCTGCACTTTTATAAAGATTTCAACAGTACAGCAATATCATCTTAAAACCTCATGTTTCATGTCCTGAGCTCTCTGCTGTAAAGTTCTAAGAAGACCTTTAATGATGAGAGATCTTTCAAAAGAAGATGAAAGTCTATTTTACAGCCTACATAAAGTCATTGTGCTACAGTTTTTCTCACTACAAACTGGAAAAGTTAAGTATCAACCAAAATATACCAAAAGACTTGCTCAGACAGAAAGCTGAAGAGTATATACATATTAGACATAATTAAAAAAACATAAGGATTTTATGTAACATTATAAATGGCACACACTGTAGCAAATATAATAACTTTTTGGTTTCTTTGTCACCTCCTCTCTTCTGATATGCTGTGCTTTTCCAGACTATTCAGGTCCATGAAGCAAGGAATCATCTGCATTATATGTGTCCATGCAGTGACTTCCTTCTATTTTTTTCAATAATACATACAGAGGCTCTGCCCCACGGTCTGTAACACACCATGAACTTCACAGGATCACTCAATAGTTCTAGATGAGCAAGCATGTCAGACTGATGGATTGTGTCCATACTGCCATTTCTGTAATACAACACTATAGTGACTTCTTCCCATAATAAGAAGTTACTCTATTATTTTGTAATTTTGTTTTTAACAGAGCTCTCTGAATATTCATTGAAAGGGGCTTTAAAAATAAAATAAATCAATCACACAATTTTTTATTGTGTGGTTTCATCATGTGGTTTAATGGAGCATTGTTTTATATATTACACAATTTTGTATGCACAGATCATCTAGATCTTATAACTGGTTTTGCAGCAGCATCAGTGTGACACAGAGGCAATGGCTAATGATGTCATCAGTGAATTATATCTCTCAGATGAAAATGGTCATTGCAATCTTAAGGAAGGCCTTAAGCAGTGTAAGATATTTGAAGGTTCTTTTTATTTTCCTCTGTGCAAGAAATGGATCTGATTCTAAACACAGACTCTAAATCTGGAAAAAAATTACTGCATACCTGAAGAATCAGAAAAGATGAGTTAGAACCAGATGCACTGCTTGTCTAGGCTGACAGAGCCCCCTCGAAGTCGAGAGGGTTTAGCCCTTACATTATATGTTTCCGGTATTTAGCCAAATGATTCTCTTGGCACAACATCAAAGGTACTGCGCACAAGACTTGCAACTTTGCAGTGCCTGTGGTTTGATCCACTTTGGCTCATCAGCCTGCTAGAATGCCAGAGCTCCAGATTAGGGATTTTGGAGACCTCGAAAGTATTTTCTCCTCCTTTGTACAACAGTGAATGCCTGGTATTTGCAGCCAGAATTCACTCATCTCCATTTCATGCTACATCTTTATTCATAAATAATTTGCCACAAACAGCCTGTTGGACGGTGTGTGGACAGGTTTTTTTTACTGTGAGGGTGTGGAGATAATGGAACAGATTGCCCAGGGAACTTGTGGATGCCTCATCTCTGGTAGTGTTCAAGGCCAGGCTGGACTGGGCTTTGAGCAACTTGGTCTAGTGGGAGGTGTCCCTGCCCACACAGAGGTTGAAACTAGATTATCTTTAAGGTCCCTTCCAACCCAAACCATTCTGTGATCCTATGATTCTTTCTTGCAATCTCATTGTAACAGTGACTTCTGATAAAACTGGCAGGAAAATTAATAAATAATATGGCTCTGATTGTGGTTCTCAGGGTACTTGAAGACAAAAACTAAAAAAATGGTTCTAAAGATTAAAAATGGTAAACAACCGATAAAGTTATTCTAACCAAGGGAGGTAAAAATTTCAAAGCTCCTCTCCTTTTATTTCCTTGGGTGAAGTCAGCACTTGGAAATCACATTTGAAGAATATTTTTTTTATAATTTCCTTTCAACTTTTGATAGCATTATCTTTAACAAGTAATCCCACTGCAGTTTTGCTGCTTTTTCCTTCTGCTTACAGCATTACTTTTCCTTAATTTTCCAGAAGTCTTTTTCGCTTTCCTTCAGACAGTATTTTCCCTCAGTCAGTTGCATTTTCATCTAATGATAATGTTAAAAATCAAATTTAGATTTGAGGCCCTTGACAGCAAGAAAAAATTTCCATCATAGGAAACCTAGTAATGTAGAAGAAGATAATAAAACTTGATTCATCCATTCTTATTCTCCCCAAATTCTTTAAGTTAGGCTGAAATACGACATGAATTAAAGTGGAACAATTAAATCCTCCTATTTAAATCTCCAAAGAACAGACACAAGCTCTATTGCAGTAACATCTGCAGATTGATAGTACAATAATATTTCCTACCAGGGACACCTGTTTGCCAGGTCACTAGACCTAAACCTGTAATGCCATTTCACTACTGGCTAATGTTCAGCCATTTAGCACAGGAACTTGAACAAGCCTCAAACCTGTCATATGTCTTGTGTCTCTTCAGCTGTACAATTTAATCCATCAGTTCAAATTCAAAATCTGCAGGCTGCTTTCTATACAACAGTCAAGGAACTAAAGACAAAATATAAAAAGCATCATCTAACAGCACCACTATTTTACAAGATTTAGTAAGGCTAAAACTGTTTAGTAGAGATCTGTCAATTTTCAAGATACATTTTTTAGAGATGATGGAAGAACAACAGCAGAACTGACCTGTAACACTACAAAGCAGTACTATCACCCCTGCCTCGCTGTACTTCACAGCATCCACAGAAACCAAAATGAACAGCAATCCAGCTGACCTCATAATCCCTTCTATGCACACATAGCATGGTTTTGAAAAACACATTAAGTTTTCTAAACCACCAGATTATAGAACTTTAACGATTTGGGTAAACATTATGCAAACACTGTAGAGTTACAGTATCATGTGTTGATAAGAGGTTAACATCTACTGAGAAGGACATTTTTAGCAGCACACACACACACAATTACAGAATACGTAATCCAAGCACTAAATTACATTGCATACTGAATAGGTAGACTAATTCTTTCTGTACATCAGCTCCATATATTAAGAAGTTTTCATTCTGTACTACAGAAAAATGTAAAGACAAAAAATCAAGTCACAATAGACAGTTCTACTGAAAATATTACATGAAAAATAATTATTCAGAAAAATTGATTACAATGTTTCTGTTGTAGTGAAATATCTCTAAGAGGAGGCCACACTAAAAAAAAATATTTTAGGATATTTGTGTTATCTTTGTTACTCTATAATTAATTAATTTAATTTTATTTTATTTTTTTAATTCTTTTTAAAGGTAGAAACTGAAGAAATGGTGTATCTTGGCTATGCACATCCTGTCAGCCTTTCAGTGTAGCCCTCCATAGCTACCCTGGTAGAGACACATTACTCAATAACAAGCAGACTGCCATCTTGCTTTCACTTGCTTGATAAGAACGCAGCAAAAAAGAGGGACAGGTGAAGAGCAGTCACTTGAAAAGACTGCCCTGCAGGCTCAAGGGTGAGCCCTCAACATACTCTCTTGCATCTGCAGGTGCTGAAGGCTTGTCCTTCTGCTCACTTTTGTCCACTGTAGGAGAGATAACCTATCTTAATCACCTTTAGAAATTCTCATCTATCCCCTTCTGCAAATGAAAGTGGATGGTTTCATGGAAACCCCCCCCAATGACAACAGTAAAGACAGGAGAAGTGAGACAGCAAGCTGGACATGGGCAGATGAAAATTTTGTGTTAGGAATACAGCAAGATTTTTTACTTATTAGCAATATCCCCCTTGCAGTTAATGTTTATTTTTAGTCTGTATTGAGCCAAAAAAGGACATTTAATACCTTGAATACTAAAAATCATCCAGAGGCAGACAGATGTACCCAGGCTAAAAATTACTCACTAGGCTACATACCTAATAGCTAGTGCTTATGATCAGCTTGTGTACCTATGGAAAAATAGACTGGCAGGTACTAAAAACTCCTCCTTGTCCCCCACTCCTATTTCTTTTCCCTATTTTTCACAGGTTTTTCCTTTTCTCTCTCTAACTATGCACCTTCTTTCATGGCCCTTTCTAAATGGAAGGTAAACTAAGTAATGTTTGAGTTAGATGTTTGAATCCATTTTGTTAAATTTACTTGGAAATCAGGCAAAGCCAGGTTGACCCACTTTAGTCACTGCTGTTGAACAATTACTTCAGAGTAGACAAGCATAAAAGGATATTTACTTAAAATGAAATAATCACTTCAGTTTTCTCCTTCTAGCAATTAAGGATGTATATAGCTGGGTAATGAAAAAATAAACATAGAAATGACTGTTCTATTCATTTCCAATAAGTAGTATCCAGCAAGCTGCCACGAAGAATACTTGGTCACCAAGAAATGCCCACCTCCTTTCTGACACAATAATCACATTCTCTTTGCACTCAGCTCAAGGCACCTTTCATTCCAGTCAGAAGTCATGCTCTAATTTAGAAGCTGCTCAGGAAAATGCTCCTGCAATGGATGAGCTCTTTGCCCTGTTGCCATTTCCCAAGTGCCTCCCACAGAGATGCAAGCTCCTTTGCCAGACTGGGACATTCAGCGAAGTAAAGCTACTCAGGTGAGAATCTTAACATTAGGGCACTTGACACATGGCACCTGATGGAAGAATACAGTTATGAGCACCTTGCAGGATGCCCAAAATTTTAACAGAGAACAAGCATGCAAATGACAGTAAGCAGACAGGGGAAGCCAAGTGTGCACCTTGGCTGAGCACCCAAACAGTGGCAGGCTGGGGATTTAGTGCTCATCCTCAGGTTAACTTAGCTCCCAAACCAAACCTGGGCACTAGTGATACCAAACTCAGACCCTGGAGTGGGCATCGTGTACAGCCTCCTTTATCAGGCTGCTGCTCCCTCTCTGAGAAAAGATAATGAAACCAGAGGTTAATAACTTGGAGCTCGTTCAATGTTTCCTAGTAGCTGGAATGTATTAGGAAAACTCCTGAAGTAGCACCCTTGCTGCTCTGCCAGCTCCCAGGGTGACAGCCCAGAAGGATTACACTCAATTACTTTAGGTCTTTGTTATCCAGCAAATGGAAAGGATGGAAATTAAAGCTGCACTCAATTAAATATAAAGCAATTCAGATTTATTAAATTATTGCAGACCACACAGTTCTTGTGAAGCTACTTCTGATGAGTGTGTCTTACTAAATCTCTTAAAATATATTGACTTTGCCAGTTTTAGCCCACATGGCAGCTCTTCTATTCAGAAACCAAACTGTTTCATGTAGAGATTAACCCAGTGATCCCACACTTGAAAGGCAATGCTGCAGGACTTCATTCATATGCTAGCACCACCATCCTGTTGGGAAAGGCTAATTAGTTCACAGTAAGAGCAAAGTGATGAAACCTAAAGCCTGAAGAAAATGCTGAAAGATGACTGCTTAAGTGCTTCAGCCAAAATAGTAAATCTTACACGTTACAAATAAGCATTGTGTTATCCTATAGGATCAACAAAATTGTGGGAAAACAGGTTACAAAATCATTAGCTGGATGTTGTATTTATAAACGATTTATAACTGTGCAGCTTTTTGCATGGTGTTTGTGATGTAATGCTGTTCTCTAATGTGCACAAGAGCTAGCAAGGATTGTTTTTACAGTAAATGCAATTGATGAAGAAACTTCTTTATCCTTGAAAGTAAAAAAATTCTTTTAAAAAACTTCTAAATTGCAAGAGCCATTTCAAAAGAATCTGGTTCTCACACAAGCTTCTATTTTTGATTTGCAACTTAACAAAGAACTATGGAAGATCTGACTAAACGTAATTGTAAGCTTGCTCTTTGCACTCACGTAGGTAGCAGTGAGTAACTCTTGGAAATATTAATCATATACTGTTTGTGAAATACAATTTAAAATACATACACACTTGCTTTAAATTGCAGATTTGGGCAACCAGCTTGAAGAGAATTACAAAGGTTCCTAATTTTGCAGAAATCAGTAATCTCAGCAAATGAAAATTTCCACCTGAAGAGTATTCTTAATTTGGGGATCAAAAGCAATACAAAATGTCTATCTTATTAATCTTAATATTTTTAAAAAAAACATTCCGACTGCTTTTGTTTGAATTTTTTCCTCCTTGATAGTAATTTTAAGACTTAAATACACTTTGCCAACATTATGTCAAGGTTTGAATGAGACTCAGTTTTGAAATAAGAGCTTTTACTTTTCTGCCCTGCTAACTGGAAGAGATTGCAGATCAGATTTTCCCTATACCACATTTCTCTCCTGCTAATGTAAAGCAGAGAATTAAACCCAAAAGTCATATTCAGACCTTCTGCTTTACACTACCACTTAATGTGCGGTTCAGAGCATTGTCAGGGAGTCTAATTTCCCAAAACAGTACTGGAAAGAGAGATTTCTCCAGGACACAGTTTGGGTGCCAAGGGCCAAATTTGTTAAATGAGAATACTCCTAGGTAGCAAATACCCAAATACTTGGGCACTCATCAGCACAGGTCTTATTAAACTGCATTTCTCAAAGTCAGACTCCCAACTACTCACAGTAGCAAGAAATTTTAGGAGGCTACAACCCATGCTCAGGAACTTGAAGGGCATCTGTCCAGAACAGAGTTTCCATTCTCAGGTCGTGGACTTCAGATGTTTTCCTGCATTGAAAAAGACCACCTGCAATTTTATTCTAGAGTGCATAATCAAGTATTTTAGAATAATTCATTAGAGTTAAGCAATACTGTGTTTCTCTAAAATGTCCACAGAAGATCCAGGACAAACATGTTTACAACCGCTTTTTATAAAGATCTGCTGCAAACAACTGCGTCAGAGCTTGCAGGACACAACTTGGCTGGAAACTGGATTCTTAAATCCCTGTTAAATTACATTTAATTTTCCAATGACTGACCAATATTTGTTAGATAAATAGGCTACCTAAAACTTGCCTCACCTGTCTACTCTCTGTCACATTTGCTTCCCTGTTCAGGAGAGTTTTAGTTTAAGAACTTCAAGTTCAGTCTTAAAATGAAATTCTGTGTAAAACTCAAAAGATGAGAACGAATGTGACTGAAGCCAGAGACACTGTTTGCCAGTTCAGTGATTTTCACACAGCTGTGAACAAGCGCATTCAGCTTGTCCAGTCGCACATGTTGTCTTTACTTGAGGGGAAATGATTTGACTGTCTGAAATAACAGTACAAACCAGATGAAACAGCTTTCTGTGAATAACTTTAACTTGGGCATTTGTCCTTGCACCAGGTCAGACTGCAGAGATCATTCTAACTCATTCTTGCATTTGAAAAACTAGATCAAATTATTAGAGAGAGCATTTAAGTTACTGGATTGGAAGAACCGTATGAGGCTCAAAATTACAAAGACGCAATGAGGTGAGGAGCAGCCATGTGAGATGGGAATTGGTTTCCCAAGGACTAAAGAAAACAGCACTTGGGAACAACACTGTGTACTTGCTGTAAGACTTTACACTGGAAAATAATTAAGATTATTGCATTCTTCTAGTTTATTACAGTGAGGCTACGAAACTGAAGCTGCTGACAAGGCTGTGGAAAAAAAGAGCTTATCAAAATATACTCTGTAGAATGCCCCAAGTCAGCCTGGACAAGTTAATAAAATTAGGGAAGAATAAATAAACGCCTTGATAGATACTTCCTTCATTCCTGTTCTGAGACAGTGCATGTAGCTTGCAGCTACAGAGTCTTAAAACCACAATTTTAATAATTCTTCTAGAACCTCTGAAAATAAACAAATACTATTTATCTCTTTTCCAAAGCAGGAAATTAAAGTAATGAGATTAAAATAATTTTCCAAAGCTACAATTCAAGCCATCTGCAAATAGGATTAGATCTCAAGATCCTAGACCAGCCTTCTGCCCACTAGAATATATGAACTTTTTATTAACCATTGGAGAATACTTTCTTAAAGTAAGAATTAAAAATAAAATTAAAAAAAAAAAATCACTTCACCTTGACTATATCTGTGTAATAGAATGTACATGTAGTAGTAAGAACAATCAATGCATCTTACTGATTAGGAATGGTTTACATGTTGACAAAAAAAATCCTATTAGGTGGCTGCACGCACTATGGACCAAAGAAATGCTTGATAAAAACAAGAGTGCTGGGGCAGGTGCACAGATTACTCTGCACAGCATCAAATGCAGCATTTGGTTTCACTGGCAGAGGCTGTGACTCTGTGACTAACCTTAAATCAGCCCAAAGATGTTGTTTTCTCTTGCAGTTCTTGATCTGTAGTTTTAATTCACTGTAATCCAGAAATTAATATTAGTTACAGGGAGAAAATGATAAGAGAGAGATGCTTATCAGAATGTTCTGAGGCTTAATTAATATTTGCAAAGCTCTTTGAGCTTCTCTGATAAAAGAAGCCACAGAGGGTAAACTGTTATATTTTAACTTATTATTATTAATTTGTTTTCCACTGAATTCATTGTGTCAATATATGAATCGTTGAACCTGAACACTTCATCAGTTGTTTTCCTATGCTCTTTACAAGTGCTCTTTACAAGCTGCATTGTGGTGATTGAGAATACAGGAGGAAATAAAACAGAGAATAAATAAGTCTAGTTACAAGTTATAGACACAAGTTTGAAATAAGCATTTTATCCACTGATCTAGAAAAGAACTGTTGCCATAGCAATGATTACATCCTGTGTACTGAATACTTCCTTAGATACTGATATAACTGTCCCTTCAAACACTGAGCTTCTGTATGCTTGACCATAATTTACCAAAAAAAGAAGAAAGTTTCTTTCAGAGCTTTACTTATGCCTTACAGTTTTTACACTCTAGCTTCTCCATGAAACACTCCTGTGGTCAAGCATGATTTGGTGCTGCTTGTTAGGTGGTCCAGCAGCACAACTCTAAGCTCTGGCCAGAGGAACACGAAAAGCAGCACTGCAGGTGGCATGGCCCAGCATCCCTTCCCATCCCTCTGCCCACTCAGATACTTATCTAATCTTATGTGAGGGGAGAAGATGGGCTGTTCTATACAGATACCCACTTACTGCCTCTATCTGCAAAATGGGCATGTACCTACTTCTGTGAGGGGATCTATGGAAGCTATACAAATTTTAACTACTTATTACCCATAAATTAAATGAATCTGTGAGAAAAGGATCCATCGCTAGAACATATCTGTGATTCAGCCAGCCTTGACTTCATATTTAAATGCTAAGTGTACTTGTTTGGGTGCCCAGTTATCACTTGTTTGGGTACTTCTTTTCTAACACTTTACCACACCTTCTCTCTTTAATGACAGAAATCGTAACTAAAATACTAATTTAAAAATTATCCCTAATTATTTCTCTTTTCCATTCAAAACCTAAACCAACCACAACACATGTAAGCTCATTTTTCAGTCTATGGGAAATAAATATTTTTAGCTACTGCTATTTTATGTACTTGCTTTAACTTCAGATAGAATATTTGAAATAACTATGATACTTTAGCATTGAAAAAGAACAAAGCATTTTTTGACACATCTGTTACTGTTTTCTAATGCCTCAGGAGTCTGATTGTCAGTTCATATCAATCAACATAGTTCCAGCAAAAGTCCATCTTCTACCACCTAAGAACCAGGTTTGCAGAATTTTCGACTGTGTGTGATTCACTAGCAAGAGAAAGCCTCTACCTACTGTACATAAGGGATACTCACACTGAGTTTCCATTTAGAATAACTGTGGTTATATATTTTAGGAAATGTGCATTGATTTAATTCCTCAGACTGAAGACCATAGCCTCTAAGGAAGAAAACTGTGCTTGTTTAAGGGTCACCACAGCAGTCTCTCTTCTGCCAGTCTGTAATTTCTATCAGTCACTACTCCTACAGTCATTCCTTTATACATGACAATTATCCTGTTAGACACTAAGCTTGCCTCCATTGCACAGATTTGTTTATATCTCACTCTTCTTCCCTGCTTATTTCTGCCAGAAACAAGTTGCATTGTTTCTCTCTTTGTAAGGATGTCATTCAGTTTTCACTCAGCCATTAGCAAGGTTATACTCCCATTAAGAATAAGTATGTTTTTCCACCAACAGATTTGACCACTGGAACATACTCATTTTTTAATTTAACACTGTTTTAAAAAGGGAAGGGAGAGCTGAAATCATTATTATGAAAATTAGACTAGCTTTTGGAAGAGAAAGACAAGCTCTTTCACAGCAAACAGAGAGATTTGTGATAAAATCCCAATAGCCAGCCAAGTGCTTTGGGTTTTTTTTCTTTTTTAAGCAGTCATTTTATTTATAAATTTTGGGTTACAATGAAAGATGGCAATTGAACAGGTTACATTTTTTAAAAGAGCTGGCAGGAGGAATGGCACTGAGTGCAATGGAAGCTACTATGTGAAATGTATAAACACCATGGAGAAGATATAACATCTTTTATGCTTTGGAATTTTGTATAAAAGTTGGAAACCAAGGGATTTGGTCATTGCAGCTTGGAGAGGCACATGGAAATCTCCAAGCTAGTCTGTCCATGGAGCTCAAGTACAGAGTCCAAAAGAGATACTTGCTGATGTCCTGCAGTAAATTCCTTTCTTTAGCAAAATCTGGCACCTGACTTACTGGTGTGTCCTTCAGTGGGTTAGTTAGCCCACTCAGGAGTTTACTTTGCCAATTTCACCTCAGAAATTCTTGCAAGCATCTGCATTGCACTATCCACATTAAGAGGCTAAAGACTGTTTGGTGCCCTATTCACACTGATTTCGTAACTCACTGGCTTCCTCGATTTTCAAGGAAAAACTCATTTGTTTCTTTCCACTGACTACCAAAGGTGCTAAATCATTCAATAAAATACTTCTCAGTTTTATTACATAGCATGTTTTATGACTGTAATAATGGCAAGATTTAGTTCTTTAATTTTGAACACATCATCTTGATGAATTCCAAAAAAACCTGAAAGGTATCTGAATAGACCTGAAACACCAATTAGAGATAAAATAATATTAGCTACATCATTCAAGAGATACATCCCATTAGAATGTTTTCATTCTTGAAATGAAGGATGAGAGCAAATATAGATCGTGTCTTATAGATCTTAATGCTTTGAAGCCCAACACTAGTATTTCTAACTACTGGAAACCTGGGCAACAAGAGCCTTGAGACTGCTGGTGATTTTAATGCCTGAAAGCTGGATGGTGCTGTCTTCAAAAATCCTTATCAAATGGAAGTAGTGTACTTAAAGAAAAAAAATTCATCCAAGTGTGGACTCCTGGCTCTTGTCCAAGTAATGTTCCTTCTCTTCAGCCTACTTCTCAAACCCTGGAGCTGTTCCTAGCAAAGCTAATGATATCATCTGACCTTTCCCTCTATTCTCACTCTCTGAGGGTATGTTGGTATTTGAAATTGAATATACTATTGGGCTGGATCTGATATTTACTTCTGAAATATTAGTCTTGAAAAAAACAAATCTTCACTAACTGGCCCAAAATGGATGACCATGTCTCACTAGGGTGACTTCTGCATAAATAATACCAAAATTTGCAGAAAACACACAGCCAGGAGGTCAATTACTCTAGTTCAAGTAATATCATAAAGTACTTCATGTTCCTTGATTTGTCAGAGACATTAAGTGCATGTCCAGCTTTATGTAGAGGAATAATTTCCTTGTGGCTTATTCTTTTGCTTAAATTATTTTAAGCTTAGGTCTTAATATGCCCAGCAATGCAAGGCACTCACATAGGAGTGACCCCTCAGGATTAGGCCAGTTGCCTGCATAGTCTGTCTTATCTTGGAAGGTGGTCAATGAAGGATGAGAGAGGAAAGTTCTAAGAACAGAGAAGAGCTAGAGGTTACTTCCCTAGCGTGTTTTCCCAGTTTCAAAATTTTCATCTCAGATGCTGCCTCAGGCAGAGATGATAACTACATTTAAGAACCAGCTGACTTTCTGTATCTATTATAGCATATATATTTTGTGGCTTATTGGTGTTTGCAACATTACTATTCAAATTACTGTAAGATTCACTTTTATACTGATGCCTTGGATACTGTCACTTCTGCAATTACTCACAAAACACTCAGATGACATAAGTATAAACATTTTACTCTCCTCCACTGATTCCTGCATTTTTACATGCTTTGAAAAAAATCTCGGCTTAGTAATAAAAGCAAGCACAAAAGAAAAATACATAATAACTTAATGGTGCAAACTTGAAGCCCCATGAATGTTATGGGTTTTTTGCTTTCAAAGAAGTGTTTATATCACTACCATCTTTAGACACTCAGAAAAACCAACTTACTTTCATTGCTGTATGAATTTTTTTAGTTATTTGTTTTACACCAAATATTGATTGGCTTAGTCAAATAGAATTCTTTCCCCTGCTTTTGTGTAATTTGAGTAATTAAAATGCATATTTGGCTCCACACACCCCCTCTTTATCTCTCTAATAGGCTTTTTATCTAACTAACAGCTTTTCTGATATTCTGAAGAAAAAATAACTTCACAGAAAACACATTCTCTAAAGTAGGTCTTATATTGACAGATTTACTCTTATTTCACTGGTTGTCTAAACACATTATTCCTTCAAAGATGCTCAGTGTATCATTCCATAGGCCATTTACCTCCATAGTTATGGACATCTTAGGACTATTGAAGTCTTTAAAATACTAGATCTTAAGCTTTATACTCTGTAAGCCTAAAGATAATGAAATAAGATGCATGAATGTGTATGTATATACACCTTACCTCCCTGCATACTACATAAGGCATGTACTGCAGCATGAGAGATTGTATAAACATTTTATCAGTGCAAATTTAGAATCACCTCATTCATTCTGAGTAGTGAAGGCCAAAAATGAATTCTGTCAGTCACACTATGAAGATCTATACAATGCCAGTAAAGAGTATCATAGGAACATTTTGCAGAATTGGATAAACTTGATTAACAGTGTTTTCTTTGCACTTGAAGCTAACACCTTAGAAGTAACAAAAAATAACACTAAATTTCATAGATCCAGTCCAGCTGGGCAGATGTTTGTCTATATTGCAAAATCTGACTTCTTAACCTTTTTAATAACATACTTTTGCATGACTGAAATGCTAGTTTTCTAACAGTGGCACCTTACTAAAATGCAGGTACATATATTTTCTGTCTAGGTAACCAACATTTCTGAGCACTGTTGCAAAGCAGATTAATGAACCTTGTATAATTCTTTCTATATATTGTGCACCAAGGAAACCTCAAAAGATGTATCAATGCTGCAGTCGTTTCTGTGTCTATAATTCAACAGATACCAGAGCTGTTAGGTGAGATGATATCAGCAATGTAACCATCGCAGCACAGGAGATGATCACATCATAGGGTGACTTTCTTTCAATATTCTTGTGACAACATACCTTGCTCTAGATAAGCAATTACATAGTCAACTTCAAAATACCTACAAAAGTGCAGGGCAACACTTCAGATTTGTTGTCATTCTTGGTTGTCCAGATAGTAACAGAAGCCAAAATCAACAAAAAACAGAACCTTTTCTCTACCACACATGACAACAACTTCATTACAGTAATCTACATTTCTGTCTTCATCAAGACACATTACATGGGAAATTCTATGTCCATAGAAGTTACAGGACACCCAGCTGCAAGCCCTTTGGGCAAGATCACAGCACACCTGTATTCCATTTTCTACACAGGGGATTAAAAAAAAAATAAATATCCAACTGTAAGTTTATAGTAAAGTCAGCAATTTTAAAGCCTTCAAACTGGCATGGGTTGAACTATCTCACTGTTTGCTTTGTCATCCATTACACTTTCCGGAAGTGCTTATCACCTAAAGTACTAGAGCGAACATTCCCCCGCGAGGCCCTCTCCAGAGCAGAGGGCAGCTGCTCTCCATCAAAGCCCAGAGCTCTGAAATATACCACTATTGCTGAGCACAATGAGCCAGATTCTTCATTGAAGTCCCAGGGTAAAATTAATCTTTTTAGACAGAAATTTGTCCATTAAATCACAAGGCTGATAGCCCAGCAAAGTTTTCTTACAGAAACAAATTAAATTAATCCTATTGGAAGAAGAATTTTAAGAATAAAAAGAAAAGAGACAGAGAATGAAATTCCTTTTTTTACTTACATAATTTTCAATAGATTGAGCTCACAGCAATATCCATAGTTAATATTACAAAGCACTTCTCAATGTCACTATCTTGCAGATGCTGTTATTATCCTACACTTTAAATATTTGAGATTAAATTCTCCCTCCAAATGTAATTTTAATAATAGCTTTAGAAAAAAACATTCATTCATTTTTGAGAAAGGGACACTTTTTCAAATGTAAAAAAAAAATAATAATTATGAGAAGGTTTAATAATTCCATGGTTGGCAACAAGATTTTGCAAAGTTTAGTAGAAACTTGATTTTTAGGATATTGTGTTGAACATAGGATATGCTTTTAACCAACCACACCTAACTGAACTGCAAGCTCTGAATTATTATCTATGCATGTTCTTAAAAGGGGGCAACAAAATCCTCATAAAATTGAATCTATGCTGAGCAACCTTTTTCCTTTAATAAACATACTTAACTATAATTTCTTCAGCTTTTTGATCAGCACCAAAAAAATTATGATCCTGGTAAGCAGCCACTGTATAATACTATAGGAGAAATAAGGCTTTTAAATCTCTTACAGAGAGAGAACCTTACATGAATAAGAAATGTAAATTATTTAGATTTCATCTGTAGTCTAGCTTGTTAAAAACAGATCAGAGGTTTTACCTGAACCAGAGCCAATCAGGTAATAAAAATAGATAAAGACACTTTTCACCTACCTAGCAATAAAATTTTACCACTCCAAACCCCCCAAGCTATTTTCATTATTAACAAACTAGCTCAATGTCACTGCAGATGTACAGGTGCTGCATGATCTTTTGTTTGGTTTTGTTGGTTTTTGTTTGTTTGGTTTGCTTTTTTCTGTTGTTTTGGGTTTTTTTATGTTTGGCTTCAGATGCAAAGCTAGTACTACATTATTGCTTATTTAAAAGATAGGGCCAGCTATCAGAAATAGATGATGAATCTGAATTTCTATTTCCAGGTTTTATGACTGCTGTTTTAAGTCAGCTACTAGTTTGTTTTTAAAAAAATAAATCCCACTGTAACCATAAAATTAAAACTTTATTTATAATATATATAATTTTCCTTGTTGTTTTTTAGCTGAGAGAAACTCCATCCAGTGGCACAAAACACAGCTCTACTGCCTATGGCAGGATGGATTTAAAGGCACTTCTGAGAGTTATGAATATCTGTGTGAACCTTAAGTCTGGGTCACATAGCACAGAGCAGAATGTGTGGTGGACAGGGCCACCATCAAGCATACCCCCCAGTCATCCTGTCCCTCAAAGGGAAAGTGGGAGAGTCTTGATCTACTGCAATTCCTGGATTGTTCAGGCACAGTGGAGCAAGAGAAGTCTCCTCACCATAAACATTTTATTTACTGCCCTGGAAAAAAGGTTTTCCTGTTCGAAATTGATTTAAAAGTGTATCAGGAGATTTTAAAGCAAAAGAGCTACAAAGAACTCATTGGTGTTACAAGCTTTATTGTGAGCTATATTGTAGTGCTATAATTCGATCATAGTTTGAGATACTGCTCTGGTTTGAGGCATAAATTTCCTGTAGTGGTCTGCTGTTCAGCACTTAGGTCAGGATCACAAAGTCAGACATTCAATAAACAGTTATTATAAGAGTATTAGCTTTCCTGGGTCCCAAAAAGAAGAGAAAAGCAAATCTAAACTATAAGTCATTTTCCTGGCTTAGTAAATTAAGGACACAGTTTTGGTTTTAGCAAGCTGTAGCTCAGCAAGATATTCCTCATTTAGTCTACTCCAGGCTTGTCATTACTGGTCCTTTTGTCACTACTTCTATAAAAGTTGCAGCTGACACATTTGCTAGCACAGGTATATGCAAAGCTATGCCATTTATCTTTAAACACAATAGCTTTGATTTACCCTGTCAAGAGCAGGCAGCACAGACTGTAACTGAGGGAATTGCAGTCTCACTTCGGGGAAAGTTTGATTATGTTTTTCCTACTGTCGCCTTCAAAATATCACCAAAAGGAAAGAAATTCCTGGTACAAGTTAGATCTCTATTGGAGGCCTTCCTTTGGTATGCAGGGGTGACCTGCAGGGTTAGGGTACCTGGTGTGCTTGGTTTCTCACTTCCTGTTGGATGGGCAGGTCAGTCTGCTCTGTGGTGCACATGAAGTCCAAGCCAGCCCCCTGTTGACATGCTCTCTGGTTCACACTGTAGCCACTGGGCTGGTATAGAAACATCTCCTGGCACTCTTTTTATAAAGGAGAAACGTCTGAAGCCAATGAAAGGTACTTTCCTGCACAGTTTGGGAAGCCAGAAGCAGAGTCATGGTAAAGCTAGGAGTGGTGTAACCACATCATTGTGATTCCACTCCCAAGCAATTTTGTATGGTCTGCATATGTGGCTGCTCAAGGCTTCCAGTTTAAACTATGGTTGTCTGGGTCTGTGTATTAGGTGCTAGGTAGGGACTTAGAAGCAATAGGTACATTTCTGGTTTAGTTGACTAGCTCTATGACCTTGGCAGGAAACTTTACTCCCTTTTGTTCTTACTTTTTCTCTGACATTTTTTGTCCATTTGGCCTCTTTAAACTACTGACAGCATGGGCTGTTGCAATAAGACAAATGCTTTTTAACATATGGTACTATGTATAAATGGATTCCTAGAAGTTTGCTGAATGAAGAGATAACTAAGAAATTGACAGCATTATATCAGTACTACTAAAATATTTCAAGATGGAAAACATTTATGTTTTAGAACCCACTCTAACCTTTTATATTATTTTCAAACTCTCCCACTCAATAATAAGGAAAGGTCCACAGCTCTCGTATAGCACAGTTTACATTTCTGAACACTGAGAATAGTTGTACCATCCTCGAACACACTTAAAATCTACACAGAAGGGTAATTATTTAGTCCAGTGCATGGGAATTCTACATTAATAAATACAAATATTGACAGTATATTTCTCACAGAACCGCTTATGCTGAGATTTGGTGAAACAAGAGAGCCATGGGAAATAAACATACCAAAAAAGTAGTCTTCCATCTAGAATACTGTGCAATATCTAACACAAATAAATGCCCCACATGAAAGATCTTAGCCTAAAAGCATGCTATAGTGCTTTACAATAAAAGCATTTTTTGGTATTGAACCAGTAATATCAGAGGTAATGCAAGGAGGAAAGTCAGACTTTTTCGTGCATTGGAACCAGCACTTCTGCACAAGGTCCTTATTCTATTCACTTTTAGACTAGACCAAAACTTTGCAGAAACTGCAATATGACTGACATTACTGAGCTGGTTTTAAACTAGATAGCTCAGCTACCAATGGCAATGTAACCATGACAACACAGAACTCAGTCAGGATAAATTTGTCCTGTACAACCTGGTATCATGCTGGTTGTATCCAGCTTTCTTAGCAATTTCTGTAGTCACATACATGACTACACTGCAGCACAAGTCAAACCAGCTTAGCAGGAAATCTCCTTAACACATTCTAGATGTCAAAGTTTCAAGAGTTACCTTTTTATTGGAAAAGACAGTAAATAACATCAGTAAAATATATGTTTAGCACTTAACTAGCTGCACAGTAGTGAAAAAGCTGAAATACTTCAAAGATTAGTTCATTTTAACACAGCCAACAGTAACAAGACTCTTTGAATTCTGTATGAGTGCATTGAGTGGTGATTCTAGTCATTCATCACTGCTGGAGATCTCAACAGCAGCAACACCTCTTGCTCCACAGTGTTGCGGTGCTGGGTATGGTGCCAGCACAAATGTGTTCAGTGCTGAATCAAACAGGACTCAAATTTAAGTAGTGTTTTGAAGTTCTGAGGAGGATGGACCCTCTCTCTCCAAGACGAGAACTGTTGCTGGTTATACTAGTCAAGTGAACTTGGTTAGCTAGTGCTATGCTGTATATGCTAACACCACAAGAAGCACTATTGTGCTTTGCCAGACCTCAGCCTTTGAAAAGGTTCCTGCCACAGTCTCCCATCAGCACTTGACAAAGACACCTTCAAAGTCACCCAGATCTACTTTGATCTTACATGTATTTTCCTTTCCCATAAGAGAGACTCTTGGAAAGTAATTTTCGTTCTTAGCAGAAGTCATCTACTCAATTTACCACTATAATTTCTAACAGCTTTTACATTAAATTTTAAAGGTGGTGGGATTTTCACTTGAATTCAGAATGAAAATGCTAACTGAAGTAAGAATGTTTACGGCAGAGTCTCAATTCAGTGCTAGAAAAAATTATCAGTAAATTAAGAAATTCCCCAAAAGACCTCAGTTGTATCCACCAGCTAGAGTTTCACAGTGTCTGCTCTATGTTGCCTGTCCTGTATGCCGTCCTGACATCAGAGACACTCAATGGCCATTAGAACTGCATTTAAAATAAAAACCCTTACTTTGCCAGCTGTGAACAATGCGTGCTGTCCAGCATTTCTCCTAATCCACCTTTCTCAACTCTCAATTCTCCACTAGGATCAAGGATCATATAAAGCCTGCCGTACCGATAACAGAGTTGTAGCCAGCATGAATTCCCACAAGTCTTAAAGCTAAATTTCCTTTTAACAGAAAAAATGTAGGATTACAAGGATAGAAATAATAAGCAGCTCCAAAGCACTGTCTGGAAAAGAATGAAAAAAAGATTAAAACTGAGCCCAGTGATTAAACAGAAATATATATAATAAAACAAACATGGCCAAGCTATTGAAATCACAGCAGACAAGCAAAGCAGTTATTTCTGAATGGAAGAACAGACCTTTTTACATTGTGTTCTGTTTCCCCTAAAGAGAAAACTAAACCCAAAAGCTACAACTTTAAACCAGCAGATGATTCTCATCTAAAAGGTGTTTCAAAATCAAACTCTTCAGGTGTCCATTCTATTGGAAATAACACACATAGGCAGACTGAAAATGTCTTAACAGGTTTTGTTTGCATCTGTTAAGAATAAAAACAGCTACAGTACTGATATGGATGTCCTTAATTTTGTTTGTCACCAATTTCAACTTTAGAAGAACTATATTTTCTCAAGGTTTTCCAAATTAGTATCAGAAGAGCAGTAACTTCGACACTGTACAACTTTACCATTAGCTTTTTTCTAAAAACCAGGCATCTTCCAGATAGTTCTGTGCCTTTTCATTTTAGGAAACATTTGAAACACTAAACTGGTCTCTCTGTCTTTTTCTTTTCTTTTTTTTTTTTTTTTTTTTTTTTTTTTTTTTTTTTAACCCCCAAAGGGTTCGGG
>NW_009970724.1:12327452-12350119 GCF_000747805.2 Chaetura pelagica
TTTTTTTTTTTTTTTTTTTTTTTTTTTTTTTGTTAATCCTCAAACGGTCTGGGATGTAAGACTGCAGTTCTTGTAAAGATAGCACTTTTATCTAAAAAATCAGGAACAATTTTTCCAGAGTTCATTAGTTAACCCATACAGCCTGCTGTATAAAACATATATTATGATACCCCTTTTACAGATTGGAAATGGAGGTACAAAGAATTACTGTCTTGTATGGAACTAAACTGAAACAACAGTATTTCCAAGCCCATTCTTTGAACTATATTACAAAAAAAAAAAGAAGGGAGACAGACCATGTCTAATACACTTTGAAATCTTGGAAGTTTTTCAAATCAGAATGGATCACAGAGTCACAAATAAAGATAAGGAAGTAGGAAAAGGAATGAAAATATAAATACAGATTTTTCATTGTGTTTCCTTACTGCTATCTGCCAGTATCCCCCAGCTTCTCAGTAGAATATGAGGGACACTTCAGCACACATGAATTAGGGGACAACTACATTCCAGATTTTAAAGCTGACTGAACTTCTGAAGATGAAGCTGTCAGACAGATCAATGCATGATTAGCATTAACTGTTAAATATTTAAGATTTATTGTCTTCCCTCTAGAATTGGTTATTTAAAAATAAAAAAAAAAAAATAAAAAAAGAAAATCAAACATATTTCAGCCAGAAAGCATCTTTGGAATTTCCTTTGGGTAGCAGCAGTATTGCCACCTCCAGTGTGGTTATAGAGCAGCCTTGGAGCTGAACAAGTAGTGAGGTGTAGTGCTTACTCTCTGTGATCCCTGAAGTCCTAAACTAAATACTTCATCAAGAAGTTAATGTACATGCATGAGCTCAAGCTGGGGAAGCAGAATAAGCCAATGTGAAAACATAGGACTTAGAGCCCCTAAACTAAACCTTGTTCTTTTTTTCCTATATATTAATCTTCTTTCTTTCTAGTGTTTTGCAGCTGCACACCCTCCAACAGAAGGTACAGCCCCATCTTACTACACATATAATAACAACAAATAGCTTTTTCAACTAATGAAGTTTGCAATACTAGAGATAGAAAAGTGACTATTTGTCTCCTAGTTCAGTAAAATAGGCACAGGGAGCATCAGCAATTTACCCACAATCAGTCACTGGGAAATTGTGAAATGATTTATGCATCCTCAAGATCCCCCTTAGCTATCAAGAACAGAAAGACCACCTTTTTCTTTTACATAAAAATTAGTTTCAGAGGAGAATCTAGTGTCTCTGACTGCAAAAGGGTCATCACTGCATTCAAGAAAAAATAAATTCCTTCAAAAATAATGAAATTATTTTTCTAGCATCGTTTTTCTTTCAATTTGAGCACAAAATGCACAACAATTCTCACATTTGTTCAATATCTCAATTTTTTTCAGTGGATTCAATCAAATGTGTCTGCAATAAACAGAAATAGACTTGGGACAGCACGATATCCTTGGAATCAGTAATCTCACAGTGCACCATGTTTGCCATAATCAAAAAACCCTGGGAAAGTGTGATGTTTACAGCTGTTTCTGTACTTCAAACCTTCACTTTTTGCATCTCCAATGCATAACACCCTTTGTGATTTTTTAAGAGGTGAAGATGACTGATGGCTCAACAGCTGGCATACAGCACTGGGCAAAATCCCTGATCAGATCACGGGACTGACACATGGATTAATTAACCTAAGATGACAGTAACCAACCAGTGAAACAGAGGAGGTTACAGTTTTGTTTTCTGATAGAATTCTAAGAGAGAAAAAAGAATGGTATTTTTTTCCAGTGTCAAGGAGTCTTGGTGCCAGTACTAAAAACTCCCAAACTGAACTTCAGAACCAAAAATGTTTCCTAGTTGAATTTGGATTGATTATTCTCTACAATAGGGTTTATGATAATTTAGAATCAAAGTCCATATTAATCTATGCATTGTTAGCAATTAAGACTTCCTGTATTGATATGGATTGCCTACCCAAAATACCAAACATTTTAAACACAATTAAAAAAATAACATGTAGTGCACAAGGATGGATAATAATCCTCTAGTACAATAGAGCATTCCATGTTTGATAGTGAAACTATCAAACTACTAGTTTCAAACTATCAAACTACTAGAAACTACTAGTGCCACATAGTAATTATTTCTGAATATTTCAGTTAATTTCTAATGACCAAGTAAGGTCCAATTTCTGTGCATAAACTCATTGCAACCCTACTAGTTGCAGAAGTATATACCAGAAGGGCATTTCTGGTGCAAAGTATATACCCAGAATTCAGTTCAAAATGTTTGCAATTCTTTGTGCATGTGTTTTGCTGATAGCCTATTACTCTAAACCAGGAGCAGATTGCTGTCAAGTTACATCCCTGAAAATCAGCAAGCGTTTTGCATTTGGCTATCAAGGCCAGGGAGATTGATGAATACTAGAGGAAGTGTATTTGATGGAAAGTGTTGTGTTTATGTCACACTAACACATACGCAGATTGAGCAGATAGTGTTAGCAATTTCATCATCCAGTCTCATCCACTCCAATAAACAGTGCTAGGTTTGTGGTCAACTGGAGTCTTATTGCAGTATCTCAAATAAGTATATAAGCATTTATACGTATAGCCACACCTAGGTTCAATCCCATCATTTATCTGCCATGAACTTGCTTCAGGCCACTAAAAAGGCCTTTGGGAGTTCCTGGAAAAGAGCCAGGGTTTATTGCATGCAAATGACCAAAACATTTAGCTCTCAAAAATTGAGAGCAATACAAGTAACAGTAAAAGATTTTCCCTGAGAAACCAAAGATTTGGCTGATAAGCCAAAGGCTGGCTTTGTCCTAGATTTTGCCTTTTCCAATTTTATCATTTAAATAGCTAAATCTTTCCTTCTAATAAATAATCTTGAGTGTTTCATACTGTATTTGGGTGGCATATATTATATATGACTAGATAAAAGATACACCACAAATGAGATCAGAATTGTGAAAGAAGACTGACTGGCATAAAAACTCAGTTTATTTGGAAAGAGTAGTCTGGTGCATGACTGTACTAAGCCCTCATTAAAAAATCTCAGCATTCTTCTTCAATTATGTGTCTACCTTAGGAAAAAAGCAGAAGTTCTGCTGTACTTCTCTGGAGTTCCAGACAGGTTATTTCTGGCAGATCTGCAAGTAGACCCTAATTTGCATAATTTTTGGAACCTCTTTTCTCCTTAATACTAGTGTGAATGAAACTATGTATGTCTATAAATAGTGGAAATAAATGTAAAGAAATAATCTGTTTTAAAAATAAATAGCAGAAGTAAGCACTGTTAAGGTTTGAAATTTCATTTTCAGGTTTGGGAACCTTCTGTCCAGACTCTTAATTTAATGAGTTATGTCTCTAACTTTGAAGATACAAAGACTGAATTCTGAAAAGATCAGGTAAACTTGCAATACTTAAAATGGTCCTACTTATTAATTAGGAATAAAAAATCCCCAAAAGGTGAGCAGAAGAGAGTGGGAATTCAGAAAGCAGAGAGACTGGGAGCCAGAAGAGGTGCTAATAATGGAATGGTTAAATTAAAGTTCCAAGGAGGTTAATATCAATTGCTTTTTAACAAATTGTAGGGACATGCTGCTGGCATCAGTAGATATCAGCTCTTCAGTAGGATTAGTATGCCTCCACAGGATAATTTTTCTCTGCCTCTGTTTTATGGTAGACAGCCAATCAGGTTCACTGAGATTTCCAGTGGGGTGAGGCAGAAAAGGGCTCACAGAAGCATTAGCTGGTGCTTTGTCAGCGAAGCTAGTAGCCCTGTGCCAAGGAGATTCCCTTAAATCGTGTGAGATTTAGGCAAGTTATTAGTTTGGACCAGGGTGTGAAAGCAGGCCCACAGAATTGGCACTGGCCTTGGTGGAAACTCTGAACCAAGAGGTATCTCTACACTCCAATTCCAAACACCTCATTTGTTGAAAAGGTGCCATTCCCAGAAATTTTCCTGGCCAAAGCCCAGATCTCAGTCTCACCTAACACATTCAGAGAAGATCATCTAATCTGGACAGATTTCTAAGTCACGCTCTTAGTGTAAATTATAATTTTATCAATAATTTTGGATGAATAAGGAAGTAATACCCTAAGCTGTATGAATCTTGCCTGGTGTCATTTGAAGGACTGAATTTAGCCACCAGACTACGGGCTTTGTTAATTAGTTATCTGTTGAAAAGCCTGCCATTTGGCAGACCAGAAGGCAGCACATTTCACAGCTCATGCTTGATATTGTCCTATAAAAAAAAACCTATGGACATTCATAGGTCCAAGCAAACAAATGTGTTGCACTCAGAACAGAAAGAAAGTATCAACTACTTTGGAAAAGCTGAAATCTCAATAGATTTTGCAAAACAGAGAAAAAAAAATATACATATTGTCCCCACATAACAAGTTTGTAGTTCATACTGCAAAAAGTGACATACAAAACACATATAGACTACCAAAGGATCTACAAGAGCAATAATTCTGAAAATAAGTTAATTATATGCTGACTCCTCCAAACTGCACTTGTGACATCCAGAGCAAAATATTCCACAGGGTTAACAGATAGTATTTCAGGAAATGAACCAAGAGCAAGGCATAAGAGAGCCATTCTCCATTCCACTTACATCTGCTGCTTAATTAGAGGCAGTTTTTCCCCAATATATTTTTCAACTTGTGGAAATAGATCAGGAATATATTCTCATTTATTTAAGTACAGGCTGCTTTTTAAAACTAAATGGTTCTTGAATAAAAATTGTAATAAATAAATAAATATTTTTTAAAATGGAAGAGTGGTACTTTGTAGGAAAAATTAACAGTTCGTAGGGAAAATGAACAGTTCAATGCAGAAAACAGGGACTGGTAGCAATATATTGAAAGTCTGTGTCAGGTTTTTTTCACATACAAGATTACAGAGAACAAATAAAACAATTTTCCTAAACATACAAAGTGTTAAACTTACCCTGTCTTAAGCAGTGTGCAGCAGTCTCAGAAACCAGAAGATAAAACATCAGAAGAATTACAAAGGATTGCAAAGCAGTAATACATATCAGAACCAACATCACTGAAAAATATTTCATGAAAGGAAGAGGCAATATATTATACCTGTATGATACTATAGATATGTATGTGACAGCCTAAAAGACTAATGGAATATTGCCCATTTAGAAATGTCCTAGAGGACATACTGAGAGAATGAATGTTCTGTTAATAATGAGAGATTTCAAAGACCATTCTTGGCAAAAGTAAATTTAACATGGCCCAAAGCAGTAGAATTAACAAGAGCAGCAATAAAAACAGCTGAGAAAAAAAAGACCATATCTGTTTCAAGATGGAAATAGTCCAACAGACTCAAACAAAAAGAGAAGCTAGGTGGAAGGGGTCTAAACAGTTAATATTCTTTAACTTTCTACATTAAAACCAGTCTCATTATTAAATATCTCAAGATCAGATGCTTAGATTAAAAAACATGCAGTGATTAAAAGCAGTCACCAGACTTGGAAAAGTAGTCTCCAGAAGAACAGAGGAACGGAGAGCAGTCGCCATGTGGTTAAATAATAACAACTCTGATGTGACAAAAAAGGAAGCAAACAAGATTGTACCACAGAAAGCAACAAAAAGGCACAACAGTACACTGGTGTGTCAATTTCTCTCTTTAACCAAAGTATGTATGAGCTGCACAAAACCAAAATAATATTCAAACCCTTTTTTACTTTTAATAATTCAGGAATAAAGAAAAAATATTGGCTGTAAGAACAAGGCCTCAACTCAGTTGAGTTAAGCTATAGCTAATATGAATTAGTTATGATTTTAGCTATAATTTTTCAGGTAAGATTTAGCAATTGGCAATCATTCTGCAGTACCCATCACTTTGCACTGACCTTTATTTAGAGAAAGCTTGGAGACCTTAGAGGTGATAACAACTAGTGTTTATAGACAAGACCAGAAGCCGAAGTCAAATGACCTATGAGAATTCTTATGCATCAAGAGATAAGGCACAAGTAGAGTCCAGTGAAAGCACAAGAACATGTCTTCACTATTGTCACTGTTTTAGGAACACCACATACTAATGCTAAGGATGTCTGCAGGAATTGTAAGCCACAGTGAAGCAGGTCCCAAAATTAGACATTATGTCCCATGAATAGACAGCATCAGGTGAGCCTTAAGATGATAGTAAGCTAGACATCTTACGGTGCCAGAAAAATGATAAAGAAAAAAACTCCCTCCAAACCATACAAAAGTGCTGCCACAGACATTCGCAAGGGATGACTCAGTGTATTAGACTGCCATATGGAATACTGTCTTGAGCTTTTCAGACACTGAAAATTTGTTAAAAGATACCCTGCATCTTGGAGTCAGAACTGACAACTGTTTTGTCATTTGGACCTATGATACTAGATACCTGTCAATGTAAAGAATGTATTTCAAAGACTGGAGGTAGCAGGACTTTGTTAAGACAAAAAGCATACTTCCATTGCTACTGGAAAAAAAATAAAGTTGAGTTAAATGACAGTAAAAGCGGAGATTCATCCTTCAGGTGAACATATCCAGTTGTTCAGAGCTTGCTCAGACTATACACATAATATGCACGCTACTCGTCCTGTTAGCCCAGGAGTTTTCTCAAGTGTCAGCTCTTGAATGGTTACCACAGACTCCAGAAAGTGGGGGGCTTCTCATTCATCCATACAGAAGAGGGTATTTTGTCAGCCAGGGATACTAGGAAGGCCCAGGTCATAAAGGGTTGAAAAACATGGCGAGAGGTAATTTTTTTTCTTTATATTTTGATCTGTATGGTTTAGGTTTTAGGAATGAACAAAGGCTTATCACAATCCAGCCACATACAGCTATCCAGAAGTACAGTTTGATTTGGATAAGCAAATCTTTAATTCTCATGATGTATGGAGGTAAATTTATTTAAAAATAAGTTTCTTATTACTTACCTCATTCTTAAGCTCTGCCATTTATAGATTATATATTTGCATTAAGTTATAGAGATGCTTTTTAGCTACTCTTCTTACACTGACTCAGTAGAAAACAAGATGCAAAGTAAGAATTCACCTGTGAAATATGATAACCTTGCTTCAAGCACTCAGAAAAGCACCTTACACTCTATGCAGGAGCCAGCAGTTGTCTTCCCTGAAGTCCCCACTATTGATCTTACATCTGTGGATTTATCAATTCTATCCCACAGCTCCTAATGCATTCCTGAAGAGATTGACATTTTCTCAGTGTTCAGGTCTGGACATATTGCAAAAAATAATAATTAAAAAATATCAAAATTTCAGAAGCAGCTAAAATAGTATTTTGATAATATTGTTTGGCTTAAATATTTTTAATTTATTCTTTTACTGTTTCTATCATGCACACCTATGTGTGATAAGCAGTTACAGAAGATCCTTTATGAAATTGCATTATGTTGTGTTATGCTTTGTGCTACACATAACCCAAGATGTTTATCTCCAAAAAGTCAAATCAATTAAAATATGTGATGGGTGGAAGATAATAAGACCTAGTCATACAACTATTTTATGTTTAAACTCTTAGGTCTGATTTTCAATGACTATGAAACATAACAGATTCTTTGCTTGCTTTCTTTTACTTTTTTCTTTTTTTTAACCTCAAACCCCTAGAAATTTACTTGTGAACCATGAGACAATGTGTTAATTACATTCATTTAAATTTAGTCTAGAATTGGCTAACTCACACACCAGTTACCCAACAATTCTGAGGTTTTCATGAGGTATGCCCCAATTAAATGTTCAATAGGGATATGATATATGACGATATTATTAATAGCAGTAATAACAAAAACAAAAATCATCATCATCATCATCCCCCCTTAGAAACCTGTCAGCAATTTTCTGTGGAGATGTGAGGGAATGAATTCCCAATACTGAAACATTGCTTTTTGGACACACTGTAGGATAAAATGTTTAGTGGGCAGGAGGTCAGGCAGCCCAGCAACCATGCTCCACCATATGGCAGCATAAGATGCACGTCCATAAGGGAGCTGTCAGCTCAGCTTGCAGCTGGAACAGCCAAACTGGGAGACCAGAACTTGCAACACCCAGTCTCCCAAAGGAGGAGTCTCCCAAAGTTCATTGGATCAAAATAACCTGAAAAGTCTGGGAAGAGCTACATGGCAGCTCACTAACCTGGCACTGTCACAGATGAAAAAGCTGGCTAGAAACTATGCAATCTGGCCAACTTTTCTGCCAGACCTGCTTTCCACCAAATGTTTTGATGTAATCTCTGTAATCTTTAGAAATGTTTTGATATCGTAGACTCCTCATTTTCCAGGAAAAGTCCCCACAACGTGAAAGCTGCAAGTCCAGAAATGCAGAATAAGAGAGAGAAAAACACAAGTCCATTTTACACTAATTAGAATTGTCTGATCACAAAAATCAACACAAGAAGGGACAGAAGTGTCACTGTGGACAGCTCAGTGAAAATGTATCTCTAATGTGTAAAGAAATCATAAACCAAAGAAATGTTAGGATGACCAGAGAATAGGACAGACTATAAAAACATATGCACATCTTTTAATACATTACTGATTTTGGTAGTGCCTCAAATACTGTTCTGGTCACTATGTCACTGTGAAACTGAAGGGGCTCAGAAAACAAAAGTTTGAAAAGACATTCACATAGCCAGACATTAAGAGTTTGAAATTATTTCCTAGAGAAAGCACAGGAAGCAGAAGGAACAATAGTCAACACGTAAAAGACTGAGTTTCATAGAGAATACAGGTAATTTCTGTCTTCAAGACTTTACCAAAACCACTTATTAAATGAAATCAAATAGTGGGAAATTCTGGTAAAAGCTGGTAAGTGGCAGATAAGGAAAGAACAGCCTAAGCAAATACCACCATAACCTTGTTGTCTTTGTACTTTCACCCTCTTCGCTCTGAAAGTTTTGGGGCTGCTATGAGAAAAATAATTGGAATCTGGGCCTCAACCTAAAACTAAATCTAATCTTAAACAAAAAAAAACCAAGCAGATAAAAATAATCACCAACAGCATTTGGGAATTAAAACTAAGTTTTCCAAAATCTCTCACATGGCTCCTTATTTGATTTATGCCTTTGTTTCTTCTTTACATGAAATATAGTTTCCAAAAGCATGAATCAATGAGAAGTCCCTAACAACTGGACAGGTAACAAAGACTGCATGTTTTTTTGAATGCAAGGTACAATGGAAAAAAAAAATAAATCACATGGAATCTTACATACTCATCCAAATCCAATATTTATAAAAATAGAAAAGCTGTTAAAAACTAAACTGGCATTGACCACCTAGAGGAAGCCAAGATTGAACACTGACATTCACTAGTAAAAATGATAATAAAGCAGTCTTTTCGAACTTTCAGCCTGCAATTTCACTGTTTCACAGCCTATGGATTATAGAGGGTGATCCAAAGACAATTTAAACCATATTTTCAGAAGAACTCAGCGTGTATGAAAGGAGCAAATAAGTTATAAGACATGTAAAATAACTCTGTGGTAGGGGATGAAGCATATCTTAAAATTTGACCTTCCATTTATATACTGGAATTTTAGGTCATCGCTTCTGAAAATTTGTTCCTATTCATTTTGCTGAACATTTAAAACTTTGAATTTGAGATAGCTCCTCCATTTTTTAGTTATATTAACATCACTGGTAAATCTAACTTGACTGTAGTCTGCACATCTGACACTCTGTCATCAACAATATGGAAAATACACTTTGACTTCTCTTTTTCAACTACTGTACAAATCTCTGGAAGCTGATGGTAGTTCAGAGAAGGTAACAGGTTAGAAACAGAGAACTGTAATACCATACACGTCTGAATGACAATAGTCAGCACCCAGTGGTGGTCATTTAGGGATGTGGGCAGGTGACAGGGCTGCAGCCCATGCCCTGGCCTGAGGAACACCCAACTGCATGTAATGTGAGAAGATACTGGACATGCCATGACAAATTTCTAAACATGACAGACAACAGTGTGAGATGCTGACAAAACGTGGAGCTAGCACCAAGGGGATGGCAGCATTTTACTGGCAGTTCAGGTAGAGTTCTCTATGAAATGGCCAAACTTCACAGGTAACTGAAAGGGAGGACTGGGGACCCTTTGGAGAGCAAAACATTTTATGGCAAAAAGCACCTGTGTATCTGTGTCAATAATACTGTATAAAGTCAAGATTACCTCAGCAATGGTATCTGAAGCACCAAACTTGGGTACAGATGTAGTGACATGAGATTAATGGGGAAGAAGTATTGGTTGTTTACTGCAAGGGTATCAGGGCAGAAAATGGGAGGGACAAGGGTGACAAAAAATGTGTCAAGAAATAAGGAAAAGGATAGCAAGGTACATCAGTGATATAATCAACACTGTTGTGTGTGACTTTACGTCACATTGTTGTGACCTTACCTCATGGCCAAACCTGCTTCTGTGCTGGCTCTTCTCAGCTGCAAGGAATTCCTCTCTTCCCTTCCCCTTCTTCTCTGACCTTGGTGTTCACAGGGCTGATACTCACACGTTTTTTCTTCACTCCTCACTGCCTATGTGGCATTTTGCCCTTTCTCAAAGATGCTCTCACAGAGGCACCACCAGTTTTCACTGAGGCGCTCAGCTGTGCCCTGCTGCAGGGCTGGTGGAACCGGCTGGAAGCAGCTCTGCCCGGCACGGGGCAGCCCCGGCCTCTCCTCACAGAGGCCGCCCCTGCTGCCCATGCCTGGGCACCTACAGCCAACACATACAGCTATTTTCCTTCACAAATGTCATACCATGAATATAAAGATTTATACAGGAAGAGTAAAAGGGCTGTTTTCAAGGAATGTGGGAATGTCCCCTGGATGTGTGATGGTCGACCTGGTCCATTTGCTTCATGGCAGATAGCCACAGAAAGATGAGTGAAACATCGTCATGGGGTTAAGTAAGGCTCTATTAACATAAAAACTCCTTAACTCATAAACCATCACACATTAAACTCTTGCTCTTGAACTGCTCAGTACTTACTGCCTTTATGATGAAGAATTTCTGATTTTGTTTCTAAGTAATGAAGTACCAACTGCTACCATCATCCTGTCAGTCTCTTTACATGACCGGGGCTGCCCTCCTTGACACTATTCAATTAACCCATCGTCAAAGGATGCAATCAGAGCAGGCACACAGCAATACACATTATAAATGGCTCTCTTGTATGCTCGCTCAACTCTTGTGGAAGTAATAGGAAGACCTCTAGTACTAGTGCTCACATAAGGACTTTATTTCTTATTCTTTCCTCTGTGCTTAAAATCCTCTCTGTAATAACATTCATTATGCTCTCTCAGCTCAAGCAATTCCTCTTTAATCAAAACAAGTGACCATAAGAAAGCATAGTAGTTTTACACAACAGACACCGACACATCTGTTGCTATTGCATTGAGGAAAACCCTGAAAATGATCCTTCAGTTAACATTAATAGAAATTATTTATGTGCCCCTTTCTTATCATAACAAGAATGTTTGCTCACCACTTTCTTCATATAGCATCATGCTGTTTACACATAGATTTCTAAATATTAATGAAATTGGATTTACTTTTGAACATAATAAAAATCTTGACATTCAGTATCTTTCAAACTTGTAACTTGTGAAAGAAAAATTCTGTTCAGGTTAGATTTTAGGACCATTAAACCTACCGGGTATGAAAATTATTTTCCAGGCACTCAACTGAGACTCCACTAACAAATGCCAGTCCTCCAGTGGCCTGCAGGAGCGATTGCAAACAGGCAGGAATGTGCAGCAGGATTTCAGTAACACACCCCATCAGTGTCTTAATGTGTACACCATATCCAGATATGCAAAGTTATTACAGATAGAAATTAGAAACCTACATTAGGCCCTCCCCTCCCAATCAGTTTAGGAGAATAACTTTATACAGTACAACAATAAACCACTATTCCTTTTTCCCCCTCTTCTATTTTCATGGATATTGTATCACTTAATTACAATTATTGTATCACTTCTAATACAATCAGTTCCATACATGTACGGTCCAATAAGACTGGTACAATATCCGTACATATTTGTTACAGTCAAAAGTGAAAATGGTTGAATTATTAACACAGTAAATCATAACTTTATATTAAAGACAAATAGAGCTAGACTCTATTTTAAAAATATGTTAAAATTCCAGGATTCTAAAGAGCTTAGATTTTCTAGTTCTTCATAGTGTCTTCCTATATGGAATCCACCACATTTCAGCCACTAGTATCTGTAGACTACAAATGGTGATGTATTATCTTTTCTCCTCTGTGATAGTCAACAGATAATATAATTGTTTCTCACTCATAATGGTAGAGCTTAACTGCAAAGTTTTATTGGAATAGTTCATAGTTTTCACCTCTGAGTTGGGCTAAGGTGGTTTCTATCAGATGATTACATTAAAAATTCATAGACAGGAGCAGAAAGAATATAATGTTAAATATCAAGGATTTTCAAGGACATAAAGCACCTAAATCAGGCAAGAAAAATCATTAATTAAGGAATGGAAAAACAACAACCCACACCTTGGAATTACGTTTTTTGTCCAACCATATGAAAACAAGCACCAGCAACAAAAGTCAAGATATCCAAGGGCAAAGAGAAGTTTTAGACTAATAGCCTGACTGCTCCACATACCTACAAATAATTTCATAATTACCAAGAGAGACCTATGAGTGTTACCTCACTCTGGGGCTACCAAGAGATATCATTTTAGTATTAACAATCACAGACATAAAATTATGAGAACTTACTTGATACTCTTTTTTTTAAGTGAAATTCTGACTAACCTGCAGCACACCTTCTACAAATGTATCATTTTACTCCGAAATATTTAATTCAACACTTTCTGGCAGAGAACTGTCCCATCCACCAGAAAGTCCATATGCCATTACTTTCATCCTGAATGCAAAACAGCATATTTGTGTAAATGATGCTAGTGTATTTATAAGTATGCCTCACAAATATCCTTGACTATCTGATTAGGCTGCAACCATTCTATCAGCTGTAGAAGATAGGAAACTCTTTCACCATATTATTCCATTTGATGTGAAGAGGTTGGGAAAAAAAGTCACCTGCAGAATTTGTAAAGATGCTTCAGATATGTTATTACTGATGATCACGAAAATTTTCCAGTTTAACAGATTCATAGTTTTGACATACTTTCATAAGCTCAGACAACATTAGTAAGCTGTCATTATTCAATGTGAAATCAAATCTGAAGCTCTACAAAAATCTGGTTTTCTATCAAAAGGTTATGCAAATATATAAAGGTATGTGGAAAACTCACTTGGTTTACAGGAGAATTTTCAAGGAGAAGGTCAGAATGTAAGAAACATTATTAATGTGGTAATATGGATTCAGAAGTAAAATTGATGTCACTATGATGAGGAGGACCTTCCTAGTGAGGCTGCAGGCAAGAATGAACATGATTACCAAAAGAACCTGATACTATAGTCACAATTGTTCTAAAGAACAGTTCACCTGCTAAAGAAACATGATTATGAATATATTAAAATGATTCACCTAATTCAGCAAATACATTCACTATTAAGTCTAATTTTAAAACATACAATGCCAAAAAGCTGTTTTGGATAAAATTCCTGGTAATTTTATTTTCAAATATGAAAAAGAAAACACTCTTCCCTACTCCCAAGTTTAAACAATTTTAATTCATGTCATGGCTAAACCATGAAACCAAAACAGCTGTTCATACAATAACTATGCTATTATCCTATTATTTTATGGAGAAAGAAAAAACTATGTCAAGAAAATGGTCTTGAATTCCATGCAACAAAACCAGAAAGAAACCCTAATGTATTCCAGACCTATAATCTATTATTTGAGGGCCACTGAAAACAGTCTTATATCATAGATTACAGTTGAAACCAACTTTGCATTTGATCTATAACTTTTCCAAATAGAATATATATCAGAAAAACACCCGATGAAATGCATAGCAGCAATACCTTACATTTCAGATGCAGAACACTATAAACCTGTCCTTTTTACCCTGAAATCCATGAAAAATCTACTTGTTAATTGCAGTAAGTGACTAACATGAGGAAAACAAGGCAAATCACTTAATGTCAATTAACACTTTCTATAGTGCAAAATTATAATTCATCTCAGATGACACTACCCAGAAATTCACACCTTCATCAAAAGAGGAACAAGTCCCCGGGCACTGTAGGGGAACCATTGTACCAGAAACACGTTTCTGCTTAAAAATAAGCACATTTTAGTTATTAACATTCATCCTTGAAATTTAACTATCTTCAGTTGACTTTCATTTCTATGACCTGAGCACTTTCATTTTGCATCCAAATTCTCAAATATGTGGTAAAAGGTAAAGCTAACTACAGCTGAAGTTACAATTTTCAATCAAATTCCATGTTGCTCCCAGGAAATATCTTCTAAGGGCTTGCATCTGAACTGCATTTGGCTTCCTCACCCCCATGCACTACAAATGCATTAACTAAGAGTAGGACAGAAGTTTTTCATTTGTCTTTTCTACAGCCTGAATAGATGTAGATGCAATAAAACACTACCAAATCATCGTACAAATAAACCAATTTCTTTTTTACAGCTTCAATGTACAAACGCACTTAGAGCCCATTATAGCACTAAAGATAAAAAACATAAATCTATTTAAACATAACAAATAATATAACAACTGTAAATTCAATCCATAAACCACATTTGTATCTTTGCATGGTATTTTATTTTCTATTCTTTAAGTCTTTTCACAGTGATTCGAGATCATTGGAAAAAATGAACATCAATTCACAGCCTCCACACTCCAAATGAAAGAAGATCTCTAGCTATTTTCCTAGATGATTAATAAATTGTTCTACAGCTCTGACAAAGTTTAGGGAGAAACATTAAAATCTGTATTATTACAAGTTTGTAGACATGTAAAACTTATCAATCAGAAATGAGATGTAGGATTGTTCTGCTCTAAAATGCAGGAAAGAGACATTCTTCCTCTATAAAAATTACTACAGGATAATGGTTATTAGAAAGTTTTAGACTCCCAAACCAAAAGATATTTAACATGAGGGCTTGGACTGCAAATGGTAACTTGTAAGAAGACTGAACTTGATAGGTACTGCTAAACATTTTATGAAGCACCACTAGTGACAGTGCAGCCAGAAGACCGATTCAAGAAAGCCACAACTTTGGATTTCATCAGTCATGTAGCTTTAATGCCTAGCATCAGCTGTGATTATGACCCAGTTAAGGCATAATCGTCTTCCCTCATATACACACACTAGAATACCTGGCATGTGTATCTAATCCTCTGAGGAATAAAAGTAAAAGCACCTGAGATCAAAATAATTTTCATATTACACTGATAATTTGATTAATAAATGGATGCATGTTATTCTCTGAAATCTCTAAAATTGTCTAAAATGATAACCTTGTAAATGGGATAATGGTGATATTATAGGTGATATGAAGGTTAAGAGATACAGATATGCCATTCCTTTTTTTTTTCTAGTGGATAGATGTAGGATTATCCTATCTTAACTTTCATGTGATACTATTTCTCATTATTAATAACATTTCATCTTCCCAGGAAAGGCTTATTGAAGCCTATTGTCTGAACCCATCTTTACATCAATCCTGAAATGTTATGACTGGGATTACCCTAATAACTGTCCTTTGAAATGGGTTTCCACTGCAGCAGATTTTACCCCAGAACACCTACAAGATCTAAACATGCTTAAAAATACCTTACAAGATGCTGCTCGAGACTGAGTTAAAACTCAATCCACCTGGAAACTATCATGTTCTAACTCTTGAAATAAGGCAGTACATTAAACACCTTGCAGGGAGAATGTACTAGTATTTTCATTAAATAGATACTTTTATTAAACACATATTTCCATTTCGTTAGAAAAAAAGCCTGATAAAAGATTTCAAAAGTTTTTTCTAAATTAAGTATTCTACAAAATATTTAAGAAATAAAGCATTTGTAACAGGGCAGAAACTGTAATATACATGTAAAATAACTAAGCCAAACACAATCATCATTTGAAATAAAGGAAAGGAAAAAGATGTGGGAGTACTCCCTCTACTAACAGCATTTAGGTCCTAAGGAACTGTTTCTCCTCCTCTTTTTCCTCCTCCTTGTGGCTAGGAGGCTATGCCTAAGGCAGCAGAACATGTTTTTGCTGTCCTTGCGCACGTATAATGCGGCCACCTGAAACATGCTCCGTTTTGATATTACCAATGGCACTAACATTTTCAGCTTTATACTGTTACAGGGATTGGGAGCACTTGTGCATGTGGACTGTGCAAAGAGGAGAATGAAAGATGCTGTGAATACACTCTCAGCAGCCTTCAGGACCACAGGGCACTTTCAGCAAACATTTGGATTGAGGCTGTGAAAGCCTTTGTGCAGTGGCATACAACAGACACAAAGCTGCAGCCACAAGTGATATCCTTCATACAACCTCAACATCAGGGTTATTAGCTAATACAGCTCTAGATCAGCAACCTGATCTAGTGAGAGGTGTCCATGCCCATGCAGGGGAATTGGAACTCGATGATCCCTTCCAACTCTAACCATTCTATGATTCTAAGTTAAAAATATCTGTTTTCTGGAGAGCCAGTATAACTATTTTGGGCTCTTTTCCCCGGTGTTGCTCCAGTTTATGGTTTTGTGGTAGGGTTTTTTTTTTGGTTGGTGGGGTTTTGTTTTAGTTTTTTACATATTTCCAGTCACACCTCTAAATGCCATTTATAATTTGAGATTGTTTTTCAGCCTGTGCCACCCCTACATATTTTTCTGTTTTTTAAAATGTAATCTAATCACACAGACACTAGTGATCTACCATTATTTACAGGACTCTCAAACTAATGCCACATGCAGATAAATACTTTAGTGAGAGCATAATGACCACTATGTGCAATTAATTCTTCACAAACACAGAATCTCAGAACTACATTAGGGGCCACATTTTAAGTCAAAATATTGGTCTTTTCAGCTATGTGGGCCACAATATGACTTAACCTAAGTCCCCTGTATAAAAATTCCCTGTGATGCAACACAGTTCTTACTGCAATAACATTTTGGGGAACCAAGGGCCTTGCCCTTCTCCTGATCCCAGAGCAATGAGCCACACCGCATTCAGAAGATAAAGCTCATGGTGATGCATTACTGTAGCACAGCTGATATCCTGCTAGATCAACTAAAGTGTGGGCACAAATAAGAAACTCCAGCAAGGCTGGAGACTGACTTGACAAGCAGGGAACCAAAATCAGCTCCATAACAGTTCTCCTGCACAAGAGAAGAATAACAATTTTATTATTTCTGTTGTTGTTCTCCTGAGGAAAAGAATTGCCAAAGAAGTTACACAGCTGGATATCAAGTTTTCAATCTAATTAGACTGGCATGATGCAGAAGAAATCCAATGCAGCAGGAGGAGCAAATGGTGTATTACTTTAAAACTTCCCATAGCCTCCTGCTAATCATGCCAGGCTACTGCTCACAAGTTAAATTATTCATTGGGAAAGAATAAAAATTTAATCAATAAAGCCAGGGTCAAGTCATCCTTACTAGAGGTTCAGAAAAAGAAGATGCCTTGAAACTCATCTGTAAAATATTATGTGTTTTGAATGAAACCTTAATATCTTCTCTTGTTCCTATATTCATTAATAATAATAAACCACAAGCTCACCTGACCTTTGGCTTCACAGTTTTGAAAGACAATTTATGAAAATCCTTAGCATTACTGGACTTCTTTACCACTACTTCAGTACTTAAGGTACTTTCAAGAACAGTTAATGTTACAAAGACAGCTCTTGATCTTCCTGCAGCATTATTTCTGTAAACAGCTGTAAAAAAGCTTCAATAGAGCAAGGTATGCATAAAGCTAGTCACCACCTTTCATCTTCTGCATTGATACTTAAATGGTAAAGCACCAGATTGCAGTATGTATTGATACTACCTCTTCTCATAATTGACAGGGTCACAGGCAAGTAAGCGTTCAGTTACTCTATGTTGCTGTAATTACAGTGCAAACCAGTCATTCTCCAAGTCTGCAAGGAAAGCTGGCAGCTAAAGTCACTGCATACAGCAATCATAACAGCACTGACAGGCTGCTGTCAAGCAGGCAGGGGCATTCTGGAGATAGATAACAGAAATGCCAAATCCAAGACAAATGCGCTTGGAATATGTAATAAATCATGTTAGCTGTCTGATGCTTCTCCTTGGTGTATTGATAGTGATTCAAATCAACTTATTAAAATAATAATTATCATGTGATGAAACAGGAAACAAAGATGTGAACTGTGCAACAAGGCCATGAGGTATTTTTTAGCAATCAAGCCAAAACAAGTCTTGGTTTCCCCACCTATTAACCAATTTCAGGACCTAGTACACTCTGCATCAGGTTATGAAGTGTCAAACAGAAGCACAGATAAATAGCCCTCATCTGAGCAACCGTATAGAGATGCTATATTAAGATCTCCATTTATCAAGCATTGGAACAGGCTGCCTGGGGAAGTGGTTGTGTCACCATCTTTGGCGGTATTAGGGACATGGTATAGTGGTGGACTTGGCAATGTTAGGTTTATGGTTGGACTTTATCATCTTAATGGTCTTTTCCAACCTAAATGACTCCATGAGTCTATGACTTGGGCTGCAGTTCCAGGGAGCTACAACAGCCACTTTAAGGTGAAATGAAGAAAGCACATTCCACCTGCAGCCCTGCCAGGGTACAGGCAGGAGACATATACACCATCATGGCCTGCCTGTGTCCCGCAGGCCAGGATGCAGAGATGAGGATGACCTATAACCAACCACACAGGCAGGGGAGACATAGGAGAGTCTTCTGCAGCAGGAGGAACCTGTGGGAAGTTAGTGCCTTGAAACAGAGGTTTTGCTTCTGTGACTTGATCAGATATATATATCTATATCAGGCAAACATTTCAAGGTAACCGTTCTTTTAAAACATCTTAATTTCACGGTAACTGTTCTTTTAAAACATCTTAATTACCTATCAAATAGACAAAGTAAAGAACAGAATGGTTTGCATGTAGAGGATGAGTGAAGTGGGTCATGCTCTTCAGCCAGTCTCCAACAAGGCCTCATAATGACAGTTTGCTAGTATAGATAATTAAAGGTGTACATTTGCACCAAAAGCAATACATATGCATGATTCATGACATTTAGGTGTCATACACTTCATGTGTAAATGATGTAAATTGCTGTCAAAATAGTTATAGATGTAAAATGATAAAAGTACAAGCATAATCTCATTTGAAAAAACTTGCACTGAAAAACATGGGAAAATACTTGGTGTTAAGTTAACCAACTCAAGTGACTAAATGTTTATATTCAAATATTCTTATTTGTATAAAGGTAAAAGAGCAGATAGACTGAAAGCCTAGTTAGGCCCTTAGTTGCGTTTTTCAAAGCCAGGTGACCAGGTTTCGTTAATATTCCTAAAAATACAGAATCCAGCTGCTCTTTGTGCCTCAAAATGCGAGAAGAACAGGAAGTTTCTCTTACCAAGATTATAGATATTTATCTTAGCAAATACGTGTCTGAAGATAATCCTTGAAGATTAAAACAAGTTTGTCAAGTCATAAGCAAAGGCTAACAAATGCCTTTTGCAAATTAAATTACATGTTCACAACATAAACAACACTATGAAAAGAGCATCTATGAAAAACTACAGAATAGCTAGTCATCTGATACTCTCATTTGCTTTCATTTCAATGTCTCAATGGGTTGGTCTTTTTTGCAGAGCCATTTCCTTCTATTGGCAGGTCTGGAATCTACTACTTGTGGCTGCAGAGTTACCTCCCTAACCCTCACTCTCTTAAAAGATAGCAGAGTGAGAAAAAAAAGAAATGAGTAGAACTGCTTCGCAGCAGCTCACTGACTATCTGAATACAAGAAATATATATAAGGATTTTTTCCAGTGATCTCAAAAATACGTCACTCTACAGGTTTTGAGACTGCAAATAAATGTTAGCATGCTGCAAATGAAGAGATCTGACATTTGCAGCATGGAAACATTACGTGATCAACCAGAAACATACATTCTGAAAAAAAAGTTACAATATGTCCAAATAATATACCATAACATGAGTTACTATGGTAACTATTTGAATTTGAGATCATGGGAGTGGGGCTGTTTTCACCACACAAAACATTAAATAATCACATAAAATACACTTTTGGCATTACCATGTAAGCTTGATTCCAACATGAATACTAGTTTGCATTTTGTCCCCTTCTTACAAACAACACTGGGGTAAAACTTTTGACTGAGCAGGCTTTTCTTAGGTCAATTCTTAATCCACAGTGCATAAACAAACAGGTAAAATTTAGGGGGGGAAAAAACAACAACAACAACAAAAAAACCAAGAAAAAAACCCACCCAAACAAACCTGAATGTAGGAAACACTAAAACATATCCTTTACCTGGAAAATGCTCAAAATGGGCAACTTTTCTTGAATAAAACATTCCTTTGAGAACAGGTCTTGCTTCCATCCACAGTATATTCTGTAAAATTATGTAAAAACATTAGACACTTGCAAGAATGAAATGCAAGATGGCTCTTAATGTACTTGTTGAAGAGGCAGTAGCAACAGGGTTCCAACATTAAAATCTAAGAGTGCAAAATACAAATATCATTATGTAACCAACTGCTTTAGCTAAAGAAAAAAGCAAATTTGTTAATTTGTTTTGAGCTTAAGGAATGAAAAGGCACCAGCAAAACATTAAAATAAATAACTTAAATTTTCTCATTATGCAATTAGGGTTTTATTTTTTCACTGGTCTTTATAATTGAAATTTATTTTCAAAGATCTGCCATAGGAAGGAAGGGAACCTACAACAATGACTTCTACAAATCATTACTATTCCAAAATTTTATTTTCAAGGTAATAGTCAACTGTGTTTGAAAACTCCTCTTGGACAGAACAGTAGTTCAGTGAAGTCATTTTAGTTAAACAGTGCCACAAAAGCTGCACATTTCTGAAGCTAGTTGTGGAGGGCAGAAATAATGTAAATATTAGGAAATAATACTTGAATGAAGCAGGTACAAACATACATATGTATATGTACATACATAAGATAAAATGAGACTGAAGACAGGCAAACAAGTCATGTAACTTAGCAAATATTTTCTCATCTTATTCTTAGCCAATCTGACGAAAAATACTCTGTTCAAATACAGAAAATCCTAACATTGAAATTAACTTCTCTAATTTCTGATGAATACCTTGAGTTTCACCTGCATTCTTTTACTGTGACTAAACAAAAATACAAGTGACTGAACAAAAAAATCATTAAAGCAGAGCAATGGATTTAGAATTCCCATGTGGTTTTAGCCCTTGTAACACACTTCTTGTTTGTTTGTTTTTTAAATAAAGCAAACAGTTAAGCAGACTGGTTTTGTTCAAGGCCTACTGGCGATTTTTGTATTACCTTTTTTTCTAGCTGTGTTTCTCACTCTTCTACAACAGCCCAGGAAGACACAGTGTTCCAGAAGACATGATCATTTAGTGCATTACAGATCTATTTTTCAAGCCAAAATTGACCAGGTCTCATGTACATGAAAACAATAATTCATGACTCCACAATCCATAACCTTTATGGTTTGGGGCACAAGAGCTGTCTTAAACTGCCCCTCAGCAAAAACCAAAAACTTGTCACACAAGATTTAACATGTTTCTGCGCTGGATATTGATTAGTGAAACAGTGCATTCTGTCTTGTGCAGAATATGCAAGACTTTGTTTTGATGTTTTAATTGATCGTTGATATGCACAATAGAGGGCAGTTATTCCTAAGATTTTTTAGGAGAATTATCAGAGGATGTGATGCCTCATTTGCTGGGTAATAAATGTTCCATCATGGTAATAACTGCAGGGAAGTGCATGTTTCTGAAACACTTATCTAGCTGAAGAAATAGATTAGAGAGATTACTGTTTCATCAAAGTGGCAGAAAAGTTGAGAGGAAATACAGAAGGAAATTTCTGTATAATTTCTGTAAAGTTACTTGTCAAACCTCACTGGCATCAATCACATTGTATCTTTCCTTCTGATGCAATCACATCAAAAAACATGAAATTTCTCTTTAAGTGTTAGAGTCAAAGAAGAAGAGACTTAGTATTGAAAGAAGTTTATGTTTCTTTGATTTGTACTATCATCTAGGTAAGAAAGGTGCAGATGATGCTATAATTTTAATTGCAGTTTATAATCAAGTAGTGAGTCTTTGCAAACATTAAAGAGATTTCAGCATTAAATTTTCTATAGCACATTGTGAAACTAACAATGTACTGAAATTTCCAGCAAGGTACCTGATCCTGTATATAAATAAGAAACACATCAATTCTTAGACAAGAAATTCACATATAGAAAACTTACATTGTCTGACATTCTTGAAGAATAATGGTGATTAACATGCCTAGACTGCATTCAGTCAAGAACCATGTTAATGGATTTTGGAGAAGGCATTCCTATCGACCCATGCAACCCTGTAGAGAAGTCATTAAAGAACAAGAAATAACCAATAAAAGGATTTGCTGTACATAAAAAAAAAATGTTGCTGAATGAGAACAGGATGGCAAAAGGGCCACATCACAAGATTTTTTATAAGTACCTTTCCCTACATTTTATTATGTTCTTTTTTTTTTTTTTATCACC
>NW_009970724.1:12350163-12360437 GCF_000747805.2 Chaetura pelagica
CCCCCTACCTCAGGTTTCAAACAGAACACTTCATTTTCTTTAGAAATTTATATGCAAAAAATATAGCTCGTTGTAGGATGATATCCATATGTTGTTCAAACGAGATTTGAGAGTTATCCAGATGCTTAAACTAGTGGAAATGTTGCCTACTGCTAGTAGTGCAGTGCTTATTAGAACATGTAATGTTTGTGCTTAGGTTACAGCCCAAATACAGTGTAGAAGATTAGTGGACACTGCTTGTTTGGTGCCCAGGAGTCTCAACCCTGATGGAGACCTGGTTACTGAAATAACTGCCACTTTTGCATTTTCAGTGCAGACTTCACTGTGAAATCAGTTGTAATGCATCCAAGTTTTCTATGCCAGGAGCAATGCACCTTGATAGTTCCAGTTTCATTGTCTACTTCCTATTTTGGTTAAATAGCCTGAAGTTTTTAAACTACAGAACTCAAACTATAATCTAAAACTAAATAAAAAAACCTAAAACCGAACAAAACCAAACCAAACCAAACAAAGGCTAGTTGAATTTAATGTATCATTCAAGCTTTTAATGTTCTAAGGAAAAACTTTGGTAATGTCCTTAACAGCCACTAGTTTTTCACATATCTTTAAAAAGGAAAACAGTACTGAGGAAATTAAGAGAGCACTATTAGAAAAAGGTAGGTCAAAAATCAAGCTTTTTGGGTAGTTTTGAGACTACGACTCTTCATAGATTTTGAAAAGTACATTTCATTATTTATTTTTCATAACTTGTTCAGTTCCACTAACCAGCTGTTTGTTCTAATAAGATCCATTTCACAGGCAGGGAATGCACAGTGCCGGGCATTTGTAAAAAGTGTTTCTTCTGCACATGTACAGCTTTTGGCAAAATATGTTTCCTGTTTTTTTGTTGGAGTGTTTTTTTCACATTGACTCTTAAAGTGCTATCCAGAAAACTCAAACTGGTTCCAGGGTGCCTTCAGGTTTCGGTGCTGAATGCAACATCTCTAGATCCGCAGTTGTTCAAAAGCACAAGAAACTTCTGCAGCACAATTGCAACACCATTTTATCAGATCACCTGATGATTAGCTGTCAAAAGCTTGGAGTGAGAAGAGCAGACAGCACAGCTGGGCACTCTTAACACATCCAACCATAGCCCCTGACAGTGAAATTCTCTGCAATCACAGTTGGCTCAAGATATTTTTCTAAGCAATAGAAAAACTCCAGTAGGAGAATGGTCAGGCAAAACCTGCCAGGCCTTCCCTTGGCTCCCTTCACTGTAGGTACCCTCCACTGCCTGCCTTGAGAACAGCATATCTGCACTGAACAACCAGAGAGGATTCAAAAACTGACCTTATTCTCCAGCATGGTACCTATGAAACAAGATTGCAGTGCAGAAAAAAACCATTTACTGTCACTATATAGCTTCAGTCTATTACCAGTCCACTGAGGCCTGCAAACCCTTTTGAATTCTTTGCTATGACAACAAAATAAACATAACATTGCAATAAACATAATAGTGCCAATAACCCCCATGTTGGAAAAAGAAAACAAGAACAAAGCCTGAAATTTTACAATACATTCTCTGAAAAAAAAAAAAAAAAGGGCTATTTAGAGAGACTAACAGCACATGTCCTGGTGGCCAGCTCCTGTCAGTTAGGAGAGCTCCTGTCAGCTACACTTCCTCTTGGCAGAAAGAGACACTGATTAGGGCCTCCTAGCTTGTCTGGCAGGGAGACAGAGCTTCTAGTTTCTTCATGCAAAGTCACCGCTTACGATGGAAAATGTTTTATCTTTTCCTGGGTAAAGTTTCTATTCTTCAGTAGGTTATCTGCAGGCAGCATGTTATTCAACAGAGTTGCTTACTCCTTAAACTATTATTTTTTAAGACTTAATCTCTTCTCCAGAACCCACTTAGACAATGGCAGTCTCAGAAAGAGAAAACATCTGGTTAAATCAAAGTATTTTAAATCAAAGGCCACAAATTTTGGAAAATTTTTGCCTCTCCAAATTTGCCTCTCAGAAGATAACTTTAGTCACATAACTCAAGACCACAGTTATTCCATTGGTAACAGACTTGGTGTAGAAGTATTCAACTCTATTTGTGTCCTCCCCCATCAGTGGTGGTGACTGAACTATGCACATGACAATGCTTCAAAGGTATGAAATTATATAGTTTAAAACTATCAAACCAAAGACAATCTTGCTTACATAAAGTTATTTTTCAAGCCAAATAATTTGAGAATTTAGAATATAGACCAGCTCAGAGGATACTAGGTTTTCTAAAAAGCTCAGGACTTTTACTTAAAATGAATTCTTGACAGGAAAGTAGTAGTATGACACAAACACGGCCTCTTCTAAAATCTTCTAATTCTGATATTTTTCTGTCTGTGAAAATGTTTCCAAGTCCTCATTGAAGTCAAAGACTACTCTGCTTTAACTGGATATGTGTGTGGTTTATCAGACCAGTCACAACAAAGCCATGCAGAATGACTTGCTGAGATCAAATTACTGACAGAAAAAGTAAAATTTGAAGTGAAAAGTCATTCAATTCCTGTCTCTGTAGTTAGTTGAATATTAACCATATTTTTATGGCTAGCAACCACTCAGGAAAGACTGAACACCAAGAGAATAAAAGGAAAGCAAGTTTATCCAAAGGGATTATCAGGGCCTCACCCTCTAACAGAAACTATGAATAAGATTAAAGGATTTGTTAAACAAATTAAAATGGTTGGCAAAAAGGTTGAAACAGCACCATAGGAAAGGCGGGATAAATTGGCCAGAAACATCACAGGGCCAAGGGTCAAAATCCTGAGTGCTGCTGTCTGCAAGAAGACAGACCTGAGGAGGACATCTAGGAAATGATAGCTACAAATGTTCCAGTCTTGGTTATATGAACAAATAAAAAGCTTCAAAGATCAGTTGAGACTGTTTTACTCATTTGGGGACTGATTGTAATCTCTTTCTGCATACTCATACAGAGCTAACAAATAGTTAACTACTAGCTTCTCTCTTTTAGGGCATATCATGTCATGTCATGGATGTAATATTATAAAAGTAGCTATGAAGACACTTCAACCTCATTACAAAATCAAATGCATGGACTTTCAAAAGAAATCATAATGCACATTTTTTTCCACATTACAGCCAGAGGGGCACACAGTGTTGTGAAACAGAGTATTCCCTGGGGTCTCTGAAGACAAAAGAAAACAAAGGAGCTTGCTATTAAGTCAGCTAAAAAAGAAGTCCACAAAATAACTACAAGAATATCTGAAATATCACCGGAAAACAAACACTTTCTTCACAAAAATAAAAAAACACAAAGACTACATAGATTTTTAGTATTATTTCCTCTTTTCCTCGATATTTAATAATTGAGGAATACACCACAAACTCAGTCATTTTTCTGGTAGGCTTTCCTTTATGGTTTAAAAGCTAAGCAATTCTGTCTGTAGTTCCACCCATCTGGATAGTTACACAACATAATGTGACCCTAAAATACAGAATAAAAAGAGCAACCCTAATATACAATATTATAAAACCAGCATTCTAGAAGCAAGCCAGACTATTTTTTTTAAAATAATTAAAAAATAAATAATACCAAGTTAATGCTTCACAGAAATTAATGGACTAAGCTATTTAAATGGCTAATTATCAAAGGTGCCCTTGTTGTGCCAGCTAATCACACTGTGACCCCAGTGCCCTTTGATCCTGTCAGTGATAGTTCAAAGCCTGTCAGCATATTTTCCATCTGGCTGATTATGACAGAATTAAATCATGCCCAATATGCTAAAACTAGACATTCTTCTGATTTCACCTTCTGGCAGCCCAAATAGTACCTTGTTCATCTTCTCCAGGGAAATCTTCAGATCAGTGTCTCCCTTTGTGTTCCTTTCCTGTTCTTTCTCTTCCTGCCCCAGTTTAATGAAAAGGATGCTCAAAGATAGTAATGTCACAGGACTTTTGCAGAAGTAAAATGTAGGCTCTTGAAAGGTAACAATGCATTCAGTCAGATTTCCTGACCTTCATTCCACAATGAAGTAGGAAAGCCACAAATTTTATGGAAATATCAAACAATACAGCTACAAAGCTCTGGTTCAGTTTTGCAAAGTTACCAAAGCCAAGATTTAAGTAAGAAATAAAATATTCTTTGTTTCCCCCCAACACAGTATCCACATCCTACAATATAAGATCTGACCAGATTGCATAGTATCTCAAGCTATTAAAATCACTATTAAAATAGTGATGAAAGATGTTTGAAGCAAACACTCTTACTCCTTTTTAAACAGATATCATGCTGGTCTAATTTTCAATCCCCCAAATATTAATAAAAGAAGAATTACATTGCAAATGTATATGGTACACACTAGCAATGCACCAGACTAGCTCATTGCCAGACAATTTATGCTATTGCCAGTCTCTGTATTATCTTAACACTTGCCATCGAAATATGACAAGAATGCGAAACCTAAAATAAGCTGCTTCAAAGACCTCCCTTCTACAGAAATCCATGAAGTCTAATTGCAAAATGAATAGTATAATAGGAAAGCTTTTTGCTGTCTGTAGCAAAGATGTTTCTTAAGAATCAGTAAACTATCTTCATAAGTCAGATGAAGGACAAATACAAAACACATAGCACCAAAAAATACATAGGCCAATATGCATTAAAAATGAAGCATATTTATTTCATGCTGATAAGTGGTGGGTCAATTCTCCTTTACTTAAAGTTTCTAAAAGCTGTCTAGAACATTTGACAGACTCCAAACACAGTAATGGGGGATTGTCAGATCTAACTATTATGAGACTAACTGTCCTGATGACCTCTGCCCTTCTCTAATACCCTCAGCTTTCAGAATTTATTTTCTAAGCAGAGTCAATTAAATGACACTTTTTAAAACACATTAATATAATTAAGTTAGATAGCTGCAAGTTTTGCTCTGCCTTGGTTGGATTATTTGATATGTTCACATATAACTATCAAAACAGAAAAAGATATGCTTATATTCCAACTCTGTATTAACTGGGATGTGCAAATGTACTAAGTGCACTGGAAAAATTACTTCCTTGTCTTACAAGAGAATATCCCCAGCATTACTGTCAAAAACTGACATAACTACTCATCAAACAAATGTACTTATTCAGTCTTAGGAGAGAATGTAGGGCTTATAACTCCATCTCGCTTTTGAAAATACACATGAACACTGACTACCAGACTTTGTAACAATACAATTTGTGATTGTGTAACATATTTAAAAGGTGTTTCCAGTCTCACGTTGTAAACATGGTACACATTGAAATTTGTCAGAGCTGTTAAACAGCACATTTTATCTTAAGATCTTATATCAAGTAAATAGATGAGGTTTGTTTTGTTTTGTTTTTGTCTTAAGAGTAGTTCTGAATGTAGAAGAATACAGAGACCTTTTGTATTTATTGAAAAAAAAAAATGGTTCAGAAGATACCTATAAAATAATTATTAGACAGTTTTCCAGTCCTTTATGAGGGAAGTAGCTTAAAGCTACTCTGAAAAAGTTGAAAATTTTCTTAGTACAGACAAGTGCTCTGAAGGTTATCAGGCCAAGAAAAACATTTTCTACTGGTAAACAATAGCTATGTATTGCCTTTAACCAAGCAGAATGACTACTCTATTAAGAGATACATTCAGTGCAAAAATTGCACACCTTTAACAGAAACTCTGAACAACAAAAAATTCTGTACGAGTAGAATTCATCTCTCAAAAACTATTTCAAGATAGGTATTTATTACAGTTTGATCCATCATTTCATTAACTTAAAAAACCCATTAAAACAAAATTTCTTGTGAACTGGAAATACCCCTTTACCATGGCACTTAGCACAGCACACAGAACCTTCATGTGTTGGGTTTGTTTTTTGTTGTTTGGGTTTTTTGTTGTTTGGGTTTTGTTTGGTTGGTTTTTTTCTCTTAAAAACTAGAAAAGCAAAGATTTTTCCATTGTATTTTGGGGAATTTTTCCTGTTGATTGAGATATAGGAAAAAATGACCTGAGCATTTAGGATTTGTTAGATGATGTCAGCCTTTGAGGTGAAGCCATAAAGCCACAAGAAAGCATAAACAAAGCATGAACAGAAGATACTTGGATTTAACATGCACCACTCTTTGTCAAATGCTGGGAATTCATTGCTCCCATTAAGCTCTAATGGGAGGTCTCATTGGTTTATTGGAGTTAGCCTACAAAGGAGTTTTCAGATGCTGTTCACCTAAACAGCTGTTTCTGTCAGCACTTCAGTCTTCTGTGGAGCAGGATGATTAATCCCATTTTGAGCATGTGTCATGCTGTTACCTTTTCAGAAGCCTTTCCTGTCCTTCCTTTCAGTCAACCCAGGAGTTGCAGCTCTTAAAAGGTTTCAGAATAATTTTTGTTGTTGCTAGCCAAAGACACTGAGTTCACATGTTTGGGTAGGGGAGGGAAGAGAGGCATTAGATCAATCAGTAGAAAACCCTTTCTGATAAATGGGCACACAAGCACTTCATGAAAGGAAGAGAGGTGAGGACATATGCACATCAGGAACATGAGCGGCTCTACTTCCTCCTCCTTACTCCACCTACAAAATCCCTACTTGCTTGTCTTTTAGTTTTTCCTCTTTACCACTTTTGCAGTAAAAGATCTAAAAGTGATTATATTGGTTGTTTCCAACACAAAAAATGTAAAAGTTTTAACAAACAAAAAAACACAAACCAAAAAAGTATAGTTAATATATGTTCCAGTCCTGAAACACTTTGGATTAAACCTATCTCTCAGTCTTCTCAATCTTCAATGTTTTTATTTAGTCTCTTTGCCCTGTAGAGTCCCAAAGGACAGTTAACATCTTTGCAGATATTTTCAGGTATCCATGCTTAATCTTAGATATAGGTGGAGTTTGACTCTATCAGAATCAGAGACAATACTCTCTTCCAAAGAAATTTCAAATTTTCAACATCTCAGCATTTTCTTCAAGAGTCAGAAATTCATATATACAGGAAGCTTTTTGTTGAATTGTTGAAACTTAGTAATATAATGTTTAAAGGACAAGTTGGACAATTAACTCAATTTATTCTCTATCTCTGGTGATGTAAATCAAGAGAAACCCCAAATTTAAGTGCCCTTCAGGTTTCATTCAGATGGAACTAATAATTTACAGCTATACAGCACATATGTACTATCTAGACTAAAGCTAATGTAGAGAAAAGGTTCTTCAGCCAGAGGCTACTGATGCCCTAAGGTTTCACTTCCCTCTTTTATTGGGACTCAGACTGCTGATAGTTACAGTGCATTTGACCAGAAACAACTCTGAATTTAGAGTAGGCTTGCTCTATACTTATGGCCCTAAGCCCATTTAGCTGACTTTAGCAGTGAAATCAAAACCTCTCTTACTGACAAAAAGGAAACATCACCTGAGCTCCTTCTCTCCTCCTCTTAGGCTAATCCTTCTGTAGAGACTGTCTGTATTCCTTGAGCTCACCTCACTCAGCAAGCACTTAAAAATTCTTAATTGTATTGCTAGTTCATCCCTCTCCTAGATGCTTCCGTTTCAGACAATTTCTATCTCCATCCCTGCATCTTTTCTTGTTTCCATCAGGCACCCCTGTTGACACACCAACACACCTTCTACCCTAAAATAATCTTGCTCACCTGCAGTTTATACATCTAGTCACCTTCAATATCTTTAACATTCCGTGGATCCTCTCTCTTATTTCAACAGTTGCTATCTTGCTTATTCTTGCCAAACTCCCTCTGAAAATCCACAACTACTTCTTTTGATCCTTCCTGTTCCAACTTCCAGAGGCCGATGACTGATTTTAAAGGATTTTACTGTAAATCAGCCCTAATTGTCTAATTAATCTCTACTGTGATTAGAAGGATGAGGTAGAGCAGTAAAACTTTTCTTTCTCAGTAAGAATACAGATTATACTCCCTAACACAAGAGGAATGACAGATCTCAGTAGTTAGCAAAAAAGAGTACCTTATACTTTGAGCTTTCACCAGTGTCCATTCAAGCTAAAAGTACAAACATGAAGGAATTCCAAAAAGTCATACTCGTTTTTTAAAACACAGACAAATCAGAAACTGCACTTTAAAGTAAATAAATTTAAAGGACCATCTGTTCCCATAGGAAAAAAACCAGCTATATTTAATGCGTATCATACAAGATAAAATATGCTTCTTAATGGAAATATAATGAAAAATTATCACATAAAGGGATAGAGAGCAAATACATCAAAGCTTTTATTGCATTTAGAATATGAATAACATTAGTTGTACTGCAGCTACCTTAAAGAAAGGTCAAAAATGGGTAATAATTCTAAATACCAATCAGAGGTATGTGTGTTAAGGACTACAGAAAAGAACAAGAGCATATATTTTGTCTAGCTAAATGTTTTCTAATGAGAATAATAGAAAGAGCACAAGGAAATTAATTGCTTCATGCTGCAAATTAGCAATTAGTAAGCCATATCAGCCCTAAAGAAATCTCTACGCTACATCTGCATGTGATATTTTTGCTTCTCCAAGGCTGTGATGCTACAGTTTACATTTTCCACATATAGACACTTGTAATGAGGTGAGATTTTGGGAATTTCACTACTAGTTGACTACAGGGTATGACAGTATCCCACCACAGGATGCCATGCAAAAACACATTTCAAGGAACAGTGATTTGGCTGGCTCGCCTTTTTCAGTGGGTTAGACTGGAAGACTACAAAATCAAGTGTGTGTGGGGGGACCTTTCACAATACTACTCAAATGTTTTTTGCTTTAATAAAGCTATACTTTTTTACTTCAAGGACAGATTCTTAAGAACTTAGTACAAAAATCCTGGACACATTTTTGTTGCAGCTTAGCATTCAATTGTTCCTATTTATGGAACTTACAAACAGATTTTCAGATTTCAAAATATCCCACACTTGCTCACCAGTGAAAACTTCAGATTTCCAGCCCTAACAAGCATCAAAATTCTGAATGAAAAATAAATTTGTGGTGCTTGAAGAACAATGGGGGAGAGAAGCTGCAAGTTAAAAACATTTTCTGTTCTGCGGTTATTTACTGAAATGTAAATTTAGCTACAAATTTCAGATCAGAACTCATTATTTTTAGTGGGAGAAGATGTAACTTCATGAAAAAATGAAGTCTCATTGGCCAGAATACTGAAGAACTGGGAAACACATCCCATTACAGTCAGTGATATTTTAAGGGAATGTTCATAACTGCACAGAACACAGTCCTAACATAATAAAGTTAATTTCATTGCACTACAATACAAATGAATTTAGCCTCTTTCACAGAATCACAGAATCCTTCTGGTTGGAAAAGACCTTTCAGATTATCAAGTCCAACCAATAACCCAACTCTAGCAAGTCCAGAGCTAAACCACGCCCCTGAGCACCACATCCACATGACTTCTACACACCTCCAGGCCATGAGGTACCTCTGTAGCTCGTGAGATGTCCACCTCAACCAGGCTTTTCTTTCATTTTTGGTCAATTTAGTGCCTGAGTTTCCTCAGTCAAAAATATAAATTTTAATTGCTTACTTGGGTAATAAGTATGAAGATCACTCTATGACATCCTCCTATGACATAAAACCAAAGAAAGATTCTGCTGGGATTTTATACGTTATATTACATGCAAAGTAAAGACTTAGATCTTGGAAATATTTTTATCAACTATCAAACTTGCTAATGCTCCAACTGAAGTAGCAAAGAGTGAGCTAACGTTCATTCCTACCTCTAATAAAGCCAGTGCCAGAATTTAAAATATTTCTATAATGAAATTAAGAACTGGAAGTGAGTAAATGAAAGTTTTTTGTTTATTTTTAAATCAAAGATAATTAAATTCCTGTGTAGCAAGAAAACTAAAGTGGCTCTGGCAGAAAATTTTGAAGCAGTGGAGAAAATTATTTAGTGTGACAAATCGTTTGGCTGGAAACATTACTTAACTCTTTTACAGTGCATTTCCTTTTCTCAATGTTCACCTATGCCTACTAAGCTAAGCATAAACATGGTATGGTATTTTCTTCTAATGATTTTACCATTGTGGAATTTTAAAAGGTTGGGTTTGGTTTTTTCCAAAAGTAAGAGAAGAATCAGTGCTAGACGCTTCTTACCGTTCTGATTATTTCATTAATTTGTTTCTGTTTTTCACTCCTTCTACAGCACAAGCAGGGATTTGGCCTTAAAAAGAATTTCAAAATCTCTGCTGTAAGTCTGTTGATGGATCTAGACAATGTTGGGTATATTTTGCTCTTTTCTTGGATCCCCTGCCACAACCTCTGACTCCCCACACTC
>NW_009970724.1:12360519-12400464 GCF_000747805.2 Chaetura pelagica
AAATCTTTACCAAAAATTTACCCTGACTTACCTGACTGAAATTTCTCTTTGTTACCCTAAAAGCCAGTATAGCAATAAAATGTACAAAACAGTATGCAGGTATTAGTGGAAGTCAGATATACTTCTGCCAGACTTTTTGCACTTAAGTGAATTTCACTCGCCTTCCCTGATTTTTTTTCCCCCTCCTCATCCTTGATTTTATCTATAGCCTTTTCTAGCCTACATATATCTCAGCTTGTATCCAGCCAGCCTATTCAAAGAGCTGCTGCTAAAATTATCACTTTCATGCTGCTCAGACCCTACCAGACATTCATATTCAAACCAAAACCTTTATCCTCTGCTTCAAGTTAACAGTTCTTCTCTTAAATCCAAGGCCCAGAAAAACACAACACATACCTACAGTCTTGCCCTCTTCTCAATTTGTTCTGCTCATTTTTAAACTTCCCTTTTCCCCATTATGCTTTTCTCACTTTCATCTCTATTTTATTTTTTGTACCATCCCCTTAAGTTTAATAGTCTTTCTTGCTATCTGGGTATAAAACTCATCAGTTCTTAAATTTAGGTCCTTCCATAAAACCCATTTATCTGAAGAGGTGGAGGGTAGGGAAAAAGGGGAGTTTAACCACCACCTGTCTCTGAGCCTACAACAAAATTCAGAGAATGAATCACAATTTTTTTGCCTCATAGACTTCATCAGACTTCTGAATATTTTAACTTCATAAAAGAGACTTATGTTCAATCAGGGTAACAGCCACTTAGACACTCAAATCCCAAGTCAACTTACTTTAAAAAGAGATAAAAACCAAATAACAGAAGTCTAAGATGGTTTTCAAACTACTGATTTTTAAAATACTACAAATATTCTGCAAATTGTTTGGGTTTGGTATGGGGGGGGGGTTGTTGGGTTTTTTGGGGGTTTTTGTTTGTTTATTTTGTAAAAAAAAAGCAAGAGAGGGGTTTAGTATTTGTATTCTTTGTTTTATTTTCATTTCTGGCTGACTAGAAGACTGGCAATCCAAAGAAAGAGCTGGTAAAAAGTAAAATAACAATCCCCATCTTAGGCCAAATTCTATTGTGTTCTGGTTTCATCTCCTATATCACTGAATTCAGTTAGCTTGCATCTATTTTCAGTTAATCTATTTAATCTCTCAGCACTCATCTGAGACGGGCACAAGGCACTGTTGCCATTACCCTGCAATCACTGCTTGCTCATCCACACTTTTTATCGCCATGGGAGCACATCCTTTCTATTTCATACCCATCAACAGCCCAGACACCAAGACAGAAATGAAAAAAAAGTAAATATTAATTATAAAATTGGTTTTATGAAACTCCTCACCTGCTAGTGTTTGTTCTCAGGCACAGACTTTTGTGTCACTGAGGCTTTCAGTGGTGGCTTCCCAGGTTTCACAACATAGCTGAGAATCCTGATGAGTACCCATCATGATTTTTGTGCTGAAAGCTGTAATATCATCTGTTCCTTGATTATGCTTCACTTAATTATCAGGTCTCAATTAACACCCTGCAACTCTTTTCTGTTTGCTCTGCTTTGCTCTATGTCCTGCAAACTGATTAAAAGAAAAAAAAAAAAACTTTCAGAACATTAGTTTATCCAATAACATGATTTTATGTCTGAAAAGACATTTTTATCTTTTATTTTTCTAGTTAGTTTCCGTGCCCTGCATGCAGCATTTCCCACAATTAGCCTATCAGTGACATAAAAAGATTATCTTTTTCATGTTGCTAGCAGAGTCAGAAATCTCATAACTAAATCCAATCTCTGAAATTATGCCAAAACTCCATCTCATTTTCTCCAGCTTTCCGTCTTCTTATTCCCCATTTCCCAATTCCTCTGTGTACCATTGTTGTTATTGAATGTCTAGGGTGAATATTTAGCTCCAGCTATTGAAAAGAAGTTTAATACTTAAGTAAAATTATGACATATATTAGGTTTTTACTATAGAAAAAGAGAACATCTTTCTTTAGGTTGAAATCTTTGAAGTATTAACAAATGTTTTATCTGAGGATCAAACATCTTTTGAAGTGTGATAGGTAAAGCACAGCAGAAGCTCTGCTGGCTTCAGCTTACAGAATTTCTCTTTACTTAATGTGAGGGGGTTTTTCCCCCCCTGTGTAGAATGAAGGCTTACAAACTCTGAAAACCACAGGCATTGGGGCAATTTAATTCACTAAGTTTCTACAGTAAGATTCATTTTTCAGAAGTCTATAAATCCCTATGAATTGTTCCATAATTCTTAACTTCATAGATCACAGGCAAGATGCAACAGGCATCTTGAAGAAGTCTGTTACAGAGCAAAAACTCCATAAAAAAAAATAATACAAAAAATCTCAGAGATATAATGGGTGCACGTATAGTAGATTAAATAAACAAATATTAGTTATGTATGGGAAAATGCTTACTTAATATTAATATATATATATACTCTTTCCATAGAAGAACAGGTTAGACTTCTCAAACTAGCAGAATTACTCACCCTAAATAACAAAGAATGCGACGTTACTTCAAGCAGGTAGAATAGTACCATCAGGATCAGAAAAAGATACAGGATGGTAGATGAAGCAGAGGGAGCAGGGCTGGCTTAGAAGCTTTTCTGGTGTTTGTTTGGATTGGTTTCTTTGTGGGGGTTTTGTTTGGTTTTGGGGTTTTTTTTTTGTTGTTTTGAGGGGTTTTATTTCTTTTAAAGGCTATATCTGTAGAAAATACAAACAGAAAAGATCTAGTTCAACTCACCTTTTTCAGGTCAGTACTTCCTCCTCTGACACATTTATAGACTTGATTGGGTGTAAATAATCAGCTCATTAACCAAAAGCACAGAAGGAAATTTCCACACATAAAATATACACCTTCCCTGCATGCGTTTTCAGAATCTAATTGTCTATATGGATCTGACCAAAACTGGTAACATTGGGCTCAATATTCCTTAGTCTTTCAGGTACATTTAGTGCTCTCCCTAGGAGACAAACCACACCAGGCAAGGGGCTGGATCCCAGGCCTAGTAGAAGCCATTTGGAAGTTTTATTTGAAAGTTATTCTGGTTTTAAGGTCTCAAACACTGGCTGCAGCCTGTCCTGCATGGGGGTAACAACTAAAACCTGTTTGACAGCCTGTGTATATCCCACGTGACTCCAATTTCATTGCATGTTTAACCTCCTTATCAGTCCTATTCACTCTGAGCTGATTTTTAACACTATTATCTCTTTTTTGGGTATGTTTTAAAGTACAGTTACATTTGCACAACGTCTTATGAGAATTCTTGCCATTTAAAGAAAAGGTGTTAATCACATTTCTTTTGATAAGTCAGATTTTTACAACAATTAATAAAGTTAATTACTGTCTTGTTCCCTTCAGAAAGAGCTAAGATAACCAGAAGGGGAAGTGGCACATATTTTAAACGTAAAATTAATTTACAGCAAGAGATGTGAGGAAGGCATCATTCTAAACTGTAATCTGCAGAGAAACTATGGTAAAAGGACCATTAGCACAATAATGCTTTTGATATTCACTGACTACAAGAAATTGCAACAGGCTGTCTCACAGCGTTATGGTGACAAAGTAGAAAAGGCAGAAAATTACTGCAAAGGCTAAATGAGGACACAGTTTTTCTACTTCCTCTCTGGGGGAACAGTGCACCAAAGTACAATGTGAAATTATAGTAACTATTTACAGAATTGCATCTCCTCAATCAAAATTAATTAAACCAACTACTATTTTGGAAAAGTATCTTTCACATTTAATCTATACCCATGAAGAATAAAAAATTCCACAAGATAACTGGTTGGTTGGAAACGTCTGATGTCCTCAATAAAAAAGGAATAAAATTAATAATTTCTGTAAATGCCAAATATGTAATTCTGGAATGTAATTCTCTCTTACCTCTCCTACTTCAGGATTCATGGTCTGAAAAGGAATAAATCCGTGAAGAAAATACGGCATATTTTCTACACAGATTAGGAAATGCAGACTCAGATCTATAGTGTCCAATGTGATCATATAGATATTACTTAGCTACTCTGGTTTACATTTTCCAGCAGCACTAAACAAAATACCTACCTTCCATGCAGCTTTTTCCTTGCTCTAAACTGAAATAAAGAATTGCTGAAGACCAGATTTATTTCCTGACGTGTTCCTTAATCATTGCCCTCTAAATGACCATTAGAAGGTCCACACTAGCAGTTTGCAATCTGTGCTTAAAGGTGAAAGCATTTGTGCCTCCCATGGGAAATTTGAGAGAGCAGAATTGTCCTCAGGAGACTGCAGAACAACAATGGAGATGACTCCTCTTGCACTCCAGAGTATGGCTGGGCAACCCAGGGAGTTCATTCTCTCCACCACACTGCAGCTCTGCCTCTTATGTCAAGGATCTGACAGGGCAGGTTTTACTCTGTTTTGTCAGTTTGGATGAACCCATTGCTCCCTTGTGCATTCTCATCAGAGCCTGGACCTCTGTGATGAAGATCTTCCAGTACATTCTGGAGGAGAAGGACACATACAAAAGCCAAATTTGGATTTCTTTCAGAAATCAGGCCAATAGTTTTCATCTCATTGTCACAGAAATTTGTAGTATCCACATTTGTGAACACAGAGCAGTAGGTATGTCCAAGCTTTGATAGACATACTAATGTAATTTATGTTTCAGCTGAGGAGAAAACCTGTCTGCTTCTGAACTCCCAGAAACACACTGCACTGATGAGAGAGATGGTATCAGAGCACCATGAATAGCAATCTCACAGGTTGCAGCAATTGTACTCTAAGCAGATGCCTCTCTAAGTTGAGTCTTGGAGCATGAGAAGAAAGAGTGGCCCCAGTCTCCAGAAGTCAATGTACTGTAAATTGGAAAACTACTTAACTTGACCATTGGGCTTTGCCCTCTTTGGAATATCTCTCTAAATTAGATAATCTCTTTTGCTGCAATATTCAAGATGCATATTAAACAGAAAAAAAAAAGTTGGCATCATAGTGTTGTGCTTGATCCACAGTGGATCTGTCATACACTAGGTGAAGTGTGCTAATAGACAATTTAAAATTTGTATTAAGAAGATCCTCAGTAGCTTGACCTTCCAACGGTGAATTGCTTAGGTTAAACTAAGTTAATACAGTTTATTATCAAGTACAACACTTAGGAAAAAAGCATTTGTTTTGTCCATCCTCAAGTAAACTTTAAATAGCACCAGCTCCCCACTGTCCTGGAATATGAAACTGTATACTGGGAAAGGAGGTAAAAGGCCTTCCCATCTGCCTTGAATCCACCTCTCACCATCTCCATAAGACAGCATTCAACTGCAGCCACACTACAAGCTTCCCAAAGCAATCCATTTGCACAAAGCTGCTACAACTCCACACTCCATCAAAACCAAGGTTCCTCCTGTCCTTTTACCTCTCCATGCAGACATGGGCATCTGTGGCAGTGCCCTGCACTCTTCCAGCCACATTAGTGATCCACAGCATGGCAATAAGAGAAAGAGAAAGCTAGCTGTCTGGAATTAGAGGATAAAGGCAATGAAGCAGAAACTGAATAGGAAATATGAGATGTTTTAATGTGGTTCTAACTGCCTGCTTCTAGCTTTTTTGGCCATATGATTGTGTCACCTAAGATTCAGATTTCTTCTAAGTTAACAGAGCTGCATAATCCCCTGCACATTTCAGGGTGTTTGTGTTTCCTTCCCTCTGGGGAACACTGTTCTCTCTGAGAAAGAAAAAGATAACCTTATGTCAGAGCGACAGAAACTTGGGAACTCAGCTGTGCCTTAGCCAAATCCCCAGCTGAGGTTAGAACTGAGCTTGAACCTCAAAAGCAAGGGTAAATCTGAATTTGTATCCTCAGCTCATGCTGGAGCTCAATGCAGGCAGCCAAAAATCAATGCACTAAAGCTAAAAGCTTCAGAATTCTGAGTGCCCCCCAACAAGCTTCCTCCTGAATTTTTCACCTCTTTTCTTTGGCTCTGAGCAGTACTTTTCTATCAGTGATATACTGGTGTCACAGGAGGCTGTATATCCTCACAAACAACCCTGAGGACCCTCATTAACCTGAGGAATTCATTTGAGATCTTGACCATTATGCAAATAAGAGGTACAATTTGTTCTCTTTTTCTGAGTAGCATTATTGATTTATGCAATTCCAGCTTAGTCTCAACAGCATACTTTTTAATTAGCAAAAAAAAAGAGGTTGCAGAGTTAAAAAAAAAACAACTTAACTGCAGTTTTTGATAAATAAAAAAGTAGGTGCAATTGCTCCTAAAGGTGGGATATGGTAATTATATTGACCATACAACATCTATTAAATGCTAATCACTGTAGTAAATCAAATGGAATGAATGACAAAGTATTTCTTGTCCTAGGATTGATTACATAAGGTAAAAAATGCTTATTTTGATATACAAAAAAATGGATTGTTCATTGGGGATTTTATTCAATTATAAAGTTTTTAAATACCTCAAACCATGTTGTTTCTAAAATCCATAGTGACAGATCCTTCCAAACACATTAGCTCTCATCAGCCCTTTCATACTTCCCAGACCCAGCCGTGACTTGGCCGCCGCAGGGCAGAGGGAGCAAGCTCTCCAGCCACCCCCACCAAGGCAAGCTGATGTTGGCTCTGCCTGGGCAGCTCCAAGGCTCCACATGTACCTTGGCACTTGCTGCTGTACATATTGGCACTTCTCTCATTTCCTTCATATCACAGGAATAATAAGCTGAGGGACATTTTAAAAATCACTTCTACAAAATCCTTTTTCCTTGCAGCTCATGGAAAAACTTGCTGAAAGATGAGCAAAATTAAATCAGTTGAGATGATGTTACTGCAGCAATAGTAAACCTGTGGCACAGATGCTGGCATCTGACACGGTGCTTCATCAACAGCATGTGTACAAGAGTTGGGACTTCTCCCTGCCACTGCAAAAATAGCAGGATATTTCAAGCAGGGACAGGAGAGAGACAAGTAAATATAGAAAGGCAAGGGAAGGAAGAATCCTTGAATATTCCTTGAGGATGCTCCCCAGGCATCATCAAGGAAAGGACAGTGCTGAATATTAGCAAGAAGTTATTTTTTTCCTCCACTGAAAACAGAAAAAAAAATATTTAAGCTTTCCCTTTGATTTTTACCCTTAAAGAAATACAGTTCACAAGAGTGTGCTTTGTACAAGCGATTATGCCAATTTGACACTACATTCCCATCAAGTTTTTACACTCCAGCTGTTAAGCAACAAGCGCCCAGAATCTCAGTTGCCATGAAGTTTCCTCAGAAACTAGATAGAAAAAATAAGAAAGAAATTTAAGGCCACCAACCAAAACAGACAAACCTCCACCTTCATCTAGGAGTCCAGAAGGACTTTGAATATTTTCTCTAATAGGAACCACTGTTCCTGTAAAGGCTGGGGGTAAGAAAAAGAGACTGATGTTTTGGCAAAAATGACTAAAAAAAAAATATCTAATAATGAAAAAAGGTAGTCAGGTTGTTGTTTGTTGTTTTTGTGTGTGAGGTTTTTGTGGTGGTTTTTTTGTTGTTTTTGTTTGCTTTTGTTTTTAATCTGGAAGATGGCATATCAGTCTGAATTTCAAGCAACCTAGGAGTGTGTTGTCAAAGTGCAGACCTGTCTCTCCACTCCCCAGTGTGGCCAGGATTGGCATCCAGAGCAGGTTGGAAAAGAGGAAGCCAAAACCACAGCCAGGGCTACAGCTCATCTGCAGCTCCAGGAGGGGTCTGTGTCTGTGTCAGAGGGGCAAAGGAGCTTGCCAGAGAATGGAGTGGGCAAAGATAGATCCTATAACAACAGGTACCATATTCTGCCTGATGGATCCTTTTGCAGCAGAACAAACGTGGTGGGTATTGCTTCTGTGGTCAGACCAGCTGGTCTCTCTCTCCTTTGTTGATAAAGTCTTAAACCCAAGTCATTGACTGCCTCCTTTCATCAGTTTTTGTCTAGAAACCTTTAACGCCAATTCAGCTTTTCAGGAAAAAAAATCCAAACCCTCTGCAAGTCTCTGCAAATCATCAATTCAGTTCAGCAAACAGAAGGCCTGTAAGCACAGTAACTCCTGCGGGTCTGTTGCAGGGGCTGACACTGTTACTTTGATGCTCACTATGTATTAATCCACCAAAATTGATAAATCCCAGGTACATTCAGTTCGCCAAAAAGCCTTTAAGAATTCACACAAATGCCAACTGTGCATAAAAGTTACATGTTTGCATTTGCTCCTCCAAGTTCTGGTTACCTTAAAAAAAATAAACTTGTTTTTCAGATGGGACTTCAGACTCATTGGTAGCCTCCATTTCTCATCACACACTTCAGCAAATGCAGGTGGCTTCCTTATCAAGTGTGTTGATTGATGTAGTTACCAGGCTAATGCAACTGGCTTCGAAGTTACTACACAGAGAGAGTGAAATAGTTGTGGACAGCAAACCCTTTTTCTGAACAGAAATAAAAAAATCTGGAAAAGATGTGTTGATTGTAATATTAAGTAAAATTCCAAGACCTTTCAGGAAGCTGTAACAAGTTCAAAGGTGACACACTTTCTACTGATAGAAAAAATTCCCAGGTTTTCATTGCTAAAAATCATGTCTTCCTCTCCCCAAAACCTGGATGTTCTCTGTAGACTTAAATGCTTCATTTTGATTCCTCAGCAGCAAGAATGAAGATCTTTAACTGGCTAAGACAGACCACTAACACTCTGCATGGTAAAGCTTTTAAGAAAATAATTTAGTTGTTTCTGTAGTTCATTTATTCTAAACAATATTGTTTTATTCGACCATTGCAGAAAGTGTTTGATTTTCACCTATACCTATAGGGAGTTGTCATGTGAGTACATCAACCATTTTACCAGGCAAAAAAAAAGTATTTTATTAAGCTAAATAGATGATTTAAAAAAAAAAAATAGAGCTAAAACTACATAAGGTAAGATCTGGACATATTTCCCATTATGATCTCAGCTATTCTGCACACTGTACTGTCTGTTCTAGAGCCATGCCATGCTTTCTGACAAAGGTTTTCCAGCCCTTTAACAAATCTATGTGATTGGAGTCATCCTGGTCACTTACATTCAGCTGTTGATATTGCATTGCTCTTTTTCACAATAACATTAGCAATGGAAAAGAGCTGAAGGGTTGTGAAGTATCCATCTTTGGAGATACTCAAAACTTGATGGGAAAATGGGCCAGGTGACTTCCAGAGAACCTTCCACACTAAATTGTTCTGTGAATCTATGAACTTTGGGGTTTGCAATCTAATAAAAAAGTTGATCGAAGTATTTGTATTTGCCTGTAGCTTTGGACAATTACATTTTAAACCAAGAAAATCTGAATGTAATAAGTCACACTTAAGTAGGATCACGTCTCACACAGGAACTGTCTCAAGGCAGAAGCCTCTTAACCTAACAGCAAAAGGCCTCCCACCATCAACAATTTTGCCCAGGCATCCAGAGCTGCTCTTCAAGGTCTGCCTGCCATCTGCTCCCCTCCTGCATGTTGTTTCAAGTTCAAATATCTATTCAAGTATAATTTTTCACAAGAACACAAAAAACATAATTTTCCTCTTCAGTGCAGCTTTCAAAATGCAGATTGCTTTTTAACTCACTGGAGCTCTTAAATGTTTTCCAAAGCATTTTCTGTATAACACCAGTGGGGGTTCACACAACCCACCAGTTTAGAGGTTTCTTTTAAGGGTGTTCACATATTAAGTGGTTACTGTGGGATCAGTTAGCTAATGAGCATGGCAGCCCAGAAAGAAGATGTGCAAGATGCTGCTACCCACTCATATGGAAATTATTTGGACAAGGAAAACTGCCCTACACATGTGCCTCCATCCACCCTGGGCACAGAGGTATATGTATCACTTGGGCTGATCTCCAGCAGTGATCTCAGAGAGCACCAGCTAGAGAGGAGGAAAAGGGCCAAATGCACAAAGCGGTTCCCTTTGGCAGCATCCCCAGAAATGTTTTACTGACGTTCCACCACTAAGATGCTGGCAGGCTTACAACTGGCAGAGACTGAAGAACACAACATTGTCATACAGTGTGATAGCAAAGAGCTGGACTAATAGGCTCCTAAGCACCATCTGATTACTTTGGCTGTTGGAGTTATTTCCATGCATCACAAACTCTAAGAATTAAAATTTCAGTTCCTCAAAAGACGCATGTCAAACTACTTTAAATAAATATTTTTTTTAAAAAATACACCCACTAAAACCAAGCCTTTCCTATAACTGATGAAAGGGATGAAGACAGCCTTTGTTGAAGAAGACTGCCTGACTCTTGAGCACTTAGATTATCAGTGGTGTTAGGAACATTGCTTACCTATGTTGAAGGTATAATGGTCTCTAACATGTAAATCTCCAATCACAAGATTCTTACTAGGGAAAGCTATTTAATCACAGCAAGAACCTGCTTGCGTTTAAAGAAGGCAGTTGAAAGTTCAAAAAATTCTTGTAAGAAGGTATGTCAAACACAGCCAACTCATTAACCCCTCACTTTCCTTACACCCTTGATAGCTGTGAAATACGGGAAAGAGAGACTAGCAGTAAAATCTTTTCATCTGCCTGTGCTTTCTCTCTGGGATTCAATCCTGCATATAGATATACAATATTATTCCCAACCAAACTATCTGCTTTACATTACAAAATGAACCATTCCCTGTTTGAAGGGGCTGCCAGTTATCAGTGTTAAGCATAAAGGAATATGTGCTATTTCAAATCCCAGCCTGCTGACAGTCACTTCTAAGGCATCTGAAAAAAGTGACTTGAATTACTTATAATAGCAAGTAGATTGGATTATCCCATTGTTCCATTTCTACAATTAAATCAAGATAAGAAATGAGCTTTCAGTTAAGTAGATGCTAATGTTTCACTCTGATTGAGAGTCACGTAGACTCAACCCTTGCTGCTTTAAGGACTGAATTATGGGAGGTGTAAAATAGGGTAATGTGAAAAGCATTTTAGGAAGAAGAGCCGAGATATCCCAAGCAGATGGGACATGTTTAATCAGAATACAAAACTTAGTTGAAGTAGAGTTTTACTGGTACAGGCCTGCCAGAGAATACATCTCTTGGATAAAAGTGACTTTGAATGCTAATAACTGCTGCTGATGTAGCCCAGAATTAATGTGTTGCCACAAAGCAATTCAGTCGGCTGAGAGATATACTGCTGTTTTAATCAGGTGTTTACTCACTTTATGCAGCAGCTGGGAGACGTAAGATATCACTGTATTCTTCTTCAGCTTAATACTTTATTTCATGTTAAATTTCTCATTTCCCTATAATCAGCATGGCTGATTCACAGCATTATGGCTACTCTTTCTGTGCTCCAAGTACAAGTAATCATTTATGAGGGTTTGGTTTTTTTCTAACCTTTGAATCTTACTCTTTAAAATGCAAAATACTGCATTTTTTCAGAGAAAAAAAAAAATCCCATCAAAGAAAAAATCCCAGAGAAAAAAAAATCTGCCCCATTAAAAACATATGATAGAATTAGTAATTCAACATGAAGACATAAAGCAAGCAGAAAAGACCTGTCCATACCTGCCCAGAGAGACATAGTACAAAAACCTCAAGAGAAGAAAACATGGTGCTAGAAAATGAAACTTTAAAGCACTTTTGAAATTCTCCAACATAAATTGAGGTTCTGTTTAAAAAGAATGATGCTGTGAACAATCTGTGTACAACTTTACCTTCATGAAATTGTTGATGCAGTCATCTCTAAAGTGCCTTTTATTTTTTTCCTAAAAGCACTTTTGTTTTATGTGTTACCGTCAAATATGAGAAAAATCTGTAACATAAGTATCTCAAAGGAAGAACACAGATTTCAAAAAACAAACATGGTATGGAGTCAGGTTTGATGAGCAAATTTTCACTAATTCTTTTGATATGTTCAAGGACTACATTGATATATCTCAAGTTTGTTGAAGACACTTCTACTGAGTGACTTAGTGGTTGGTGTGTGTTGTGTTCCAACAAAGATCCATAGAAATGGCAAACTATCCAAAATTTGTCAGTTGTTATCTTGAAAATACCCACTGGACCTGAATCTTAACACTAATTAAAAAAAAATAATCTAAAGGTACAAACAACTGCATTCTGTAATCAGGAACTATGTCCAGTAATACAGAATCACTTGTGTAGCAAATGAGGTTCCTCAGAGGTTAACAATAGCCCTTGAATTAATTGCCAGAATAACCAAAGAAGCAAGCCAGCTCTTTCTCAAAACCACCTTTTCTAACACACCCATAAAAATATTTACCAACATAAGCAACATCTTACCACATGAAAGCATTTCAATGTTTACACAAATTTCCCATGGGGAGAACATGAAGGAGGGAAAAAACGGTATGTAATAGATTAGTCACAGTGCTCTGTTGGGGAACACTCTGGGCCAGTGGTAGAAATAGATGGAACAGTTCAGGTCCAGCCCTAATCTAATAAAACAGAGTTTCATTATTTTTATCACATACATTTCCTGAATGAAGCAAAAAAAATAAAAAACCCAAAGTGTTTTTAGACAAAAACGAGGTCATAGAGAGTAAGTAAATACACTACAGTAACAGCCAAGTGAAGTAAATCTTTACCACCAGGGAGTTAAGGAAGAAGCTGAGTGGCAACAGAATACCAAATTTCCCTAACTTATCCCAATTACAGAGATAAAAATAAACTCTACCAGTCCAGAAGGCTACAGCGTGTCTCGTGTTATTACCTCTTCTACACAGGTGTGACAGTTCGGAGACTACACCCATGTCAACTTTTCAATTCCTCAATTTCACAATTCCATTCAGCATGGAAAAGAACCTTTAGTATGGACTGGAGCATTCATTCTCTAGCAGTAGCCTCAGAGTTTGGCAGACACCATTTCTGGAAAACTCTGGCAGAAAGATCATTGCATACAGTTACTGAATAGCTTAACCCTGGAGAAATAATAGATTTACTACCAGAAAAGCCATTAGCTTTTCAGTAAGTTACTTCACATAAACTTGTCTGAGCAAGAGCCTGGGAGTCCTGTTGCACATGCACAAATATAAAAACTGCTGTTTCTCTTGCTGCCAGTCCAAAACAAAAACTATAGAGTCAGTTTTACAGGTAATTCCTTTCAAGCAAAAACAATCAGTTCCCTGCTTAAAAAAACCAACAAACAGCCCTAGCAAGTGGAAATGTGGAGAGACTAGACCCCAGAATCAATTTCTAGGAAAACTGTATCTCTCCTAAGAGCACAGAGGGAAAAGCCAGCACTGGGCACAACTCAGGGCATCACAACCAAGCAGGCAAGACAGCCTCTGAGGGAGCCATCCCAGCCGCATGAAAATTCCGAGTGCCAGCAGCCATGTGCCAAGACCAAGAAAGAGACAGCAGACATGAAAGCTGGGTCTGACCACACATAGTACATCTTGAAAAATCGGACCTGGAAACAGTGACTGGGAGCATGTAATCAGATCCTGAATCTGCTTATTGCTCTCCAGACAGAAGCATAACTGTTCTTGTAAAAAACATCATGACAGTTCATGTTTTGGAAGAAGTACCTCATGAGGCACTTGCAGAAGGAATAAGTTCTGCAAACCTCATTTTCACTTGAGTTTTCACCATGTCTGTATATCTAGTTTCAACCAGGACGTATCTTGCCCTCATTTTCTCCGTTGCCATTAAAGCAAATTATGTTCTACATAGTTTTCCAAGGGACTAGGGCTTGCAAAAACAATTAGCTTTGGTCTTGTGGATTAGCCAAAATAAGAGGTACTGCTTGGTATTTTAACATGACCTTGTTTCCTTCTGGTTTGTTTTTGGTTTAGTTCGTTTATTGGCTTTTGTTTTTCTTCAGAAACAGTTCAAAATTATAGGCTTACCATCTTATGCTCTTACAGTATTTCAAAACTCTCACTTGAAATAGTATGCAAATCAAGTTTCTGTGTCTGGAGCTCCCAGCCTAAGTATTCTATTTTAACAATTTCAGAAGTCAATGCTCTGTGCTTTACCACATATTAAGTAAATCTGTCTGTTATATATCCCTTATAAAAATTTAAGCTCATGCTCTTGAAAAGTACAAGTACTAAGAAAAGGAGGGACACCTACAGGATAAAAAGTTATTAGATCTATAAGAGTTCATGCAATCCTTATTCTCCCTAGGATTTTTCAATTATGCCAGGTTTGGGAGGGGGTGATTAAACCATTGCTCCAGCAATCCACTCTGTATATAAGGCAGACACAGCAAGGTATTAAAACTGAGAGAAAGAGATTTTATATCTACAATACATACTCCTCTGATACATTTGAAAAAGAACTGTTTTATTATTTAACCTCCTATGCAACTATGCTTACAAAAAAAAAAAGTCCCAGCCTTATTCTCAGCACTGTGCATGAAAAGTCAAGTCCATGGCCAAGTCCTGGCATGAATCTCTATTGTGAAAATTAGAGTAATAATTATAAAAAATGCATATCTAATAGCAATGATTTCCCCTTACCCTAATTCACAGAGTGCAGTTTCCCAGGCAACCAACTAGTCCAGAGAGCCTGAAGACCTCTGAAAATTTTTCACTGAAAATATGAACTATTGTAAATTCAGCTTACATCACCTGACACTGGCTTGCTTTTCTTAGCCACCTGGCACGCACTGCTCTGCAGTAATCTCTGGACTTGCTGCGATGGACACTTTATAGGTTCAAACACAGTATACTAATTAAATTTGATGTCCCAAGGCAGTAGAGAACTTTTTCTGGTTTTGTTTTGGTTTTCGGGTGGGTTTTTTGTGTTGTTTTTTTTTTATTTTGTTGGGGTTTTTTGTTTTGTTTTTTATTATTTTTTAAATATATATATAAAAATAGGCATACACAGGTTTGTGAGCCCACTCACTCCCTTCTTCCTGACTGCTTTCCTTGCACATGGCAAGGAAGAACCCTTCACAACACCCAGATGACATCTCTTAAGAAACTTTTGGACTGAACTGAATCATTTCTTCTGACCCATAAGGTCAAAAACTACCTATAACAGTAGTGGGAAAAAAAAAACCCAACAAAATGGGTATTTCTGGCATTTAGAATCTTCATAAGACTACGGCTTTCCTAACTATCACAAATATGCAGAACCGCGATTAAGTTATTCTAGGATTACTATATTTAATTAGAACTAATAACAATATCAAAAAGTAAAAGATACCAACTCTGCTAATTGTACCTTCATTGCTGTAAAGCATACACGAGGAAAAAGCAATCTGTGAGCTGCAAACAGAATCACAGAATCTTTGGAGTTGGAAGCAATCTTAAAGATCATCAAGTTCCAACTCCCCTGCATTAGCAGGGACACCTTACACTAGAACAGGCTGCTCAGGGACCCATCCAACCTGCCCTTGAACACCTCCAGGGATAGAGCCCCCACAACATCTCTAGGCACCACCCTTCAGTGTCTCATCACCCTTACACTGACGAACTTTCTCCTGACCTCTAACCTAAAGCTCTTTTCTTTCAGCTTAAAATCATTACTCCTCATCATCTCACCGCAAGACTCTGTAGAAAGATGCTCCTCAGCTTTCCTGTAGGCCCCCTTCAGGTTCTGGAAGGCCACTTTTAAAATGGCTTTAAACCCAGTTTAAAGCCCTGTCAATGAGGGCTGCTAACTTCTGGGAGAATATCCTCTTCCCATGCTGAGATAGGTGCACAAACATCTTTCTGCTTCCAAGTTTTACTTTATGGAGAGTCTGAGATAATAAACCAGGTCTACAGTAAGAGTCTCACTGCTATATGCCCATTCCTCAGCTGATCTAAATGTACATCACAGATGAAAGTAAGGAGCAAACTAAGAGCCAGTTATGTCTCCCTATTTTTTTATTTGATTTTATTTTTTAATATCTCAGGACTAATGTAAACTATGCCCCATGAAGTCTGATGCATGTCATAATCTGTTTTGGTTTTTTTTACATTGCTTATGCACCTTCTTCACAGTCTTGCCAATGAGGCAGTGCAAGAACTAGCATGTCAGAGACTCCTCACACCAGTGAAATTCCCATTTGGCTCTGTAGGCTACTGCCTGTCTCCACATTCTGCACAGATGGACGACAAGTTCACAAACTGAAGACAATTTACCAAGATCTAAGAGTTCAGCTGAAGACTAAACATGTATTTTTCTTACAGATCACTCACACACACAGTCTTTGACGTAAAATTTCTCTATGGAAAATAACAAACATCCTTCCGTTCCCATTTAAACCTTCTCTGGCAATTAATTTTCTCACTCCCTCTGAAGATGTACATACACAGTATCATCCAACAGTCATTGCCTTCTAGTGCTCCATGTATAGCATGACTGAAAACTCATTTTTAGGTTGTAAGTCATACATATAAGATCCTTTATTTTGTATTAGCCTCTAGTGCTTAAAGATAGAGGTTTATAATAAAACAGAACTCAAGGAAAAAGACATTATGAAATAGGTCTAGTACTTTTCTTCTTATTTTTCAGTTTGCCATCATAAAAATAAGGAGGCGTATCTTTACTATTTTTTCTCTAGATCACTGTAAATACAAGGTAAGATCTGATACCTGAAGTATCTGAATTCACTGTTGCCATCCCAGTGTAAAACCCTTAAGGCTGGCCTAAAAATACACTAAGATTCCTGGGTTGACTGGGAAAATCCATTAGTATAAAAGGAGTGAGGGAAATACTTTATTTCCCTTTGTAGCTGTTCTCTTTTTACTAAAAAATATATACATGCTGTTTTCCTAAAAAAAAAATAATAAAAATACATTGGATTTCAGCTTAGTGTCACCCAGACACCAAAATCAATGGTTGCCAAAGAGTTAAAGGCACAAGAGCAATTAACGTTTCAAATCAGAAGTGTCAGCACACCAAGGTGGAAGGAGTGTGAATTTCTGCTGTACATCCTGAGTTTCTACTGCTGCAGAGTTTCAGTTTTCCCACTTCCTCTTTTTTCTCACTTTCAGATTTCTGCTGCTGGGAATTATAGGGAGGTAAGATTTAGCATATGATGACTCTACACTGTTTCTAATCAGAGCATTTGTATACATCATGCCCACCTATGTTTTCTAACAGCCATTTTCATTTTAGGAACATTTTTTTGGATTACCAGTAACTGACTTTATTTTAAATTAAGATTACAATGTGGATTCAACTTTACTATCAAGAGGCATTTTACAATAGAGAAAACAATGAATTATTAAGAATTTGCAAAAGAGCTCTCAAGTCTGATAATGTCCTCTATGGAATTGCTAAGTAGTCTAGGAGAATAAAGCAATACTGAAATGAGGGAATTCTACCTACAGGTGCAGTTGTATATAACATCTATTATTCTCTACAAAAGTAGGAGCTACTGAGAAATAGTCTGCTTGGAGAAAATGGCAGAAAAGATGTGCAAAAACAAGGCTTTTGGGAACTAATACAAGAACAGCAAGAGGAAACCGTGGAGGAAGAGCTAATTAGGATAAAAATGCAAATCAAGAAACAAACAGTTTATGCAGTCAGAAGACCCTCATTGCGGCCATATACTGCTAATCTGGGAACTGCAGGAAACAGATCAATGGAAAACATGGAGCACATCTATGATAAGAGCAGCCTGACTGCCAAGTACATAAAAGCTTACAATAAGCCACACAACTCAAGATTCAACAATTATTTTTCTTTCCTTCCATCTAGCTGGTGTCACCTCATGAGGAAGAATCTGTGGCTCTCAGCCATCCTCCAAGGAGAAAGTAAATAACCTCATTATGATGAGTTCTCTTTTAAGCCCCATTTAGATCACTGTTACTTTCTGCAGGGTGTGAGATCACACCAACAGTGGCAAACCTCAATATGACACCAAACTGTTAATGCACCATTCCTGTTTCAACATGTTCATGTGCTGTGAATGAACACTAACATAGCAAACACCATCGTGATTGCTCAGCACTCTCAGTGAAACTTCATGGCCACCAATGTCCTGAGAATTTGGCAGGCAGGGAGGCAATCTGGTGTTTATACTACATGGCACATGTATGAAATGCTTCTACACTAGTGCTGAAGCTAGCGAGCAAAGGTCCCAGCTGTCAAGCCAACAACTATCAACTGTCATGCTCATCAACACCTGCATGTGTCTGCACTTCCTTGGATGAATGCACTTTCCCCTGGCACCCACGAACTCCAGCGGCTTGTCTGAGACAGTACTTAATGTCTTCATACTTTTCCCCTCTTTCTGTTAAGCAGCTGACCACTCTTTTGCAGGGAAATAATCCTCATGAACTAGGGAGAGGAACCGTAGGACACATTTTCACAATTTCAAGATATACAGATAAATACGTCAGGGAGAACCCTGACCTCCCTGCCTGTCCCCTCCATATTGTTTCTGCTTCCCATTCACTCAGCAAAGACTACATGGTGTCAGTCTGCTTTCAGAACGTCAGGCATTTCAGCAGTACAGTGATGTAAACAGTAATAGTCATATCTGACTGTGAAAAATGAAGTTTCTATCCACATAAATACTTGAAGATTTTTTTTTCTTTACTCTTCTATGCTTCTCTTCATTTAATTCTTCTGATTTAAGACAGAAAACAAACTTTAGTAAGTTCTTTAGTTCTACGATAGTAGTCATAATTTTAGGTTTAAATAAAAATACTAGTTGGGCTACTGAAGACACCAATTTCTCCCTGAAAAGTATAAAAATCTTAACATTTACTGGACAAGTAGGTGGGAAAATTCTAATGAAAAAAGGAATATTCCTCAAAATACCATGGATTACTTTGCATGTAGGTCAGCAGCCCTGTGACGCTCTGTATTCATGTGAGATATGAACAATCTTGACTAAGAGTTGGAGAGATCAGCTAATCTCTATATAATTGTCCAATATCATACAAAACTATGACCACAGGGTAACAGAGGCAGAGCCCACTGTTAAAGCAAGGTGTATAAAGCCCAACTGGGACACAGAAGAATGGTAGAGCAGAGAATTGAGCTTAGTTTATCCATGCCCAAGAAACAGGCTTAGTCATTTTGCTGAAATCCAAAAGGGAGGTATTGTAGCTCCAAGTCAGCAAATGAGTCACCTCCACTACAGCAATGTGGATGTTAAACTCCTACATCTTTCCCAATAGGTGCACTGCTGGAAAACAATACAGATTTATTTCATCCATTTTTATGGACAAAAGGAGAAAAGATTCAAATTCAATTTCACAGCAAGGCAGAAAAAAAAATTTTGTACCTTGAAGATTTTTAATCAGGAAACTCCTAGAATTCATTTATAATTATCAGTATTCTTAAAGCTAATTCATGATAAAAACTCAAAATTAACGACTTTGCCAAGGCCACTTAGCTTTCTTCACATAAACAACTATCCTGAAATAAGAGGTAATCTTAATTTTATATTTGCATTTCATTTACTATCAATAAATTAAGCTGCTCATACTACTACTACAGTTCAATGCTGATTCAAAGTGCACCTTTTAAGATGGTGCATTATCAAATTACTTGAAAGGCACCTTCACTCATCTTCCCCAGACTCTTTTTGCCCCTCCAAACACACTCTCTACTCCCCTAGCTCCCAGGTATTTGTCCCTCTCTTCAAAGTAGAAGTAGTACATTACAAAGTAGAAATAACAAGCTAGTCCACTAATAGTCTTGGCTGCCCAGCTCCTAACAACTGCTCCTGGCTCTCCTTGCACCCGCTCTCCCTGCTGCTCCTGAGATCCAGTGAGTCATCCCTGGGAAACGCAGGCTCTTCCTCTATCACCAGCTGTTCTCGAAATCAACAACAATCTTCAAACTGGAAAGAATATCTCTCTTTCATAGAACCATATTTTCTGGTCAGCCCCACCATTTTTTTCACCTCTTAGGGTTTTGACTGCATCATTCCTTCTCCCTTTCCCTTGAAAATAACAAACACAATTAAAACTCATTTTCAACAAACACCAAGCAAAATTTTAATTTTTATGGTCTCAACATACAATTTTCACAGTTCAGGCAAAAAGCAAAAAATCCCAACAACCTCATCAGTTTCCACGAAATCCATATATTCTCATAACCTATATTTCTGAGGTGTGTAGTGTCAAGTTCTTAATATTTTGGCAGAAATAATTGCCTCTCCCCTGACAAGTTGTCAAGTTTCAGGCTGATGCCTTATGAGAAGACAGAGATGAAATCTTCCTGATTTCTAACAGGAATACTGCTCACCCACCCTTAACTAGTACAGTGGTATTAAGTGCCACTGCAACATACACTGACAGTAGAAGATATTTGAAGACCCCTCTTCCACCCCCAATAACTTTTAAAATTATCCATAATATTAAAAAACGTAAGGTAGAAAGTAACTGCTTCTCACTGCAGTCTTTCCTATTACATACGAGCCTTTGGCTTTCTGTGTAAGTTTTTTGTGGTTCTGTGTTATTTTTCTTTTCTTTGTTAATGTGTCTCCATCCCTGGCCTTCATCAGGGTTCCTCTACAAACCTTTAACATGTATGATATCAAATACAAAAGGAGGCTGCTCAAAAGGGAAGGATATAAAACAAGCAAAAAACCCACCACCACCACCAAAACCAAACAGGGTTGTGTGTGTAAAGGTATGTATACACACACATATTTGATAGTTTCCAAACTTTGCTTCTAATTGTATGTGCATAAGCAGAGCAACCAACAGATTCTTGTAAGCATTTTAAGGAACTGAGAGAGTACAGAACCGTCTAGATGAAGCTGATGCTTCCTGCATAAGAAAATCTGTTCATCTTAAAGGGCTCTTGCTTGTTTTCAAGGGATAATGAGCTGGTAAGAAAATTCCAAGATAAAAGCAAATGGAAAAAGAACTTCTGAGCATAATTGGAGGCATGACATATACATTTTAGATTTGATACACACAGAAAAACCCTTGAGATACTTTTCATATAAAGTGGCATAATGGGAATAGCCAGAGAAATGAGAATGAGCATCCTATGAGTACAGAAAATCATAAATAGAGCACTCTTCTCCATTGTAGCAGCACTGCACCTGGGTGTGGTGTTTTAGAAGGTGCTTCAGATTTGGAGCACCACCCACATGACACAGTTCTGGAAGAGGGGAATGCTGTGCCTTGCCCAGGCAGACCCATCAGCTCTCTGCTGGGTGGATGTGCAGCCTAGCTGGAAACCATCAGCAAGTGGCACAAAAAGTTGCGCCGACTGCATCCAGGTGATTACTGTGTGTATTACTGAGCCTCCAGTGGTATATGGTACAGGGAAATGTTCTGCCCAAGAAAAGGACTGCTAAAATTATGAGATCCAGATGGAGACATCTTGTAGGGCATGGCACAGATCAGGCCGTGCATCAGGAGGGAGAAAGGAGATGCTTTGCACCTCTGAAGGCAGACTCCATACAGTACAGCAAAGCCTTTTACCAGCAACAGATGTAATTGATATTCCATGGCTAGGTAGATCAAAAATGCCACAGAAGCTTAATCCCTGTTTCCAGGAGAAGACCAAGAGATGTGCACAAAGGGATTATGCAGTAATCACAGCAGATTTCTAAAATAATGTAATGAAACAAACTCTGGTATTGAGGCATACTGGGGACAAACCCAACACCAGTGCCCAGTTTTAAAATACATTCATAACAGGAAGAGACACACAAATGATGCAAAGCTCAGCAAATGGGGAAAACACTGCAAACCTTAAAATCCCAGCTAAGGTTCAGAAGAGGCTGAATCAGAGCTGCTCATTTTTAATGATAGAAATTATACAACAACATGGTTTTACTTTGGTCATTGAGACATGGACTATGTGACTAATCAAGAATGTGAAAGACCATTTTTCCCAAACCAGCTGACGTAAATTGAGCACAGATGTCCAAGGGACAGTGCAGAAGAACTCGACTGGCTAACAAACAGAAAATTGAACATATTTTCCTGCCTACCCACAAAATAGCAGTCAGGCAGAGATGATGGAGTGAACGAGTAACGTGCAATTAAACTCTTAACATTTTTCTCATTAAAATACCCTTTCATTAAAATCTAAACCAAACTTCTTTCTAAAACAAGGTCAATTCTGATATATGTCACAACTGAAATAATTATCTATTAAAAAATTTAGACATCTCAAGCAAACTTTTTCAGGCTTATTAAATAAATACAAAGACAACATCTTTCATTTGGGAAATGTCTGACCCCTTGTTGACAGATGATAGGAGAACATTGAGGACACATATATCTTGTCTTTTGCTTTTTCCAAAGTGCCTCCTCCTGATCTCTTCTAGAGGGAGAGCTTTGATCTGAACAACCATTGACTCAAACAAGTCAGCTGGAAGATGCCTCTAGAGGTCCTGTAGTCTAAACTCTCACTTGCAACACAACCACAGATGCCAGACCTGGTCAGCCCCAGTGTTATCTGAACAAGTCCCGAAAACTCCCAGGGATGAAGAAATATCCCACAACCTCCCTGTACAGCACACTCTCCTAGTACTATCCTATGCTCCTTGTAAGGAAGCTTTTCCTAATGTCCAACTTGAACCTCCCAGGTTGTCCCTTATGTCCATCTTCCCTTTTTTTACCAGCTTTAACTAGCAAGATTACTTGCCTTCATCATCTCCCCAGCTCTCTTCATGCTTAGGCCAAGCCAAGCTCTTGTTGATGGAAAGGCAACAGTTGTGATTAAATACTGTACACTGCCTATATTAATGGTATGGTGCACTCATGCTCTGTGAAGCCTGTAGGAAGTACAACACTTGGCTATGGCCCCAAACCAGCACCCCTGAACAGCTCCAGATCCAGACACAGCTCCAGTCCAGCTAACTTGGTAAAAGGTCAAAAGATGCACATATATGCTTGTAAAATAGTTGAAAGGGAAATCCAGACAGGGAGTCTGCCCTTCAGCTCCCCTGTTAGGAGGTGTCATACAGCCTGGATTTAGCTTTTTGGGAGTTCTTGTGGATACAGTTATAAGCTGTAGCTCAAAATATACACAGAGCATGGAGGTGACAAAGAGGGAATACGGTCTTCTCACCTTCCTGATAAAAATGCACCTGCTAAGGGTTATACTGGATACTAAAATAAATCTTCAATAACTATATAGCTGTACCAGATGATAAAAACTGTTTCTTTCAAATAACATGCTTAGGTTTATGTGCAAATAAGCCAAGAACAGGCTTACTCACATACTTATAGTTGAACACAAAAACTTTCTGGACCAAATCCCAAGTGCCTCCTTTATTATCACCATATCTCAAAATTATTACTACCTATTCAGATTGCTCAGTTTCTCCATGCTGTTTTATTTCCTGCTATTCCAAATACAACTTTTTCCTATTAATTTTAGCAGATGTTTTAATTTATTCTTTATATTATATTTTATTAATGCCTATCACACTAGTATCTAGGCAGATGGCCAACTTCAAAACCAAACTTTTAGAGAGGAATTAAAATAACAGTCAGGAAATGGGTTCTTCACAGCTGGGAAGCTGTTACTGTATGTTATATTTATAGTATATAAAAGATACTTGTGAACAGAACAGATGGTAACTTAAGAATTTACCTGAATTTGGATTTTGTCCTGAATATCAGCAGGTCCTTGTAAGTTTGACATTTGGCAGTTTTATTCTTTCAGTCTTTTCATTTTCTCTTGTAACATCACACATTCAGGTTCTCTGAAAAAAGATAAATTTATAAACTTTAAAAAAACCCACAACTTTTAAAGGTTAAGCAATAACCCTACACTGTTCACAAATCCAGCATTTCTTACACTCAAAGTTATGAGCAGCAGCAGTCTCTCCCATGGATGCAGTACAACACTTTATAACCACACAGCTTCCTAAACAGGCAAGTGTTACAAACGTATCAGCTCATCACCTAGGTGTTTCATAAGCCATTTGAAAGTAAACTCTAAATTTAAAACCCATTCAAATGTTAAAGTTCAAGCCTAGGAGGGCAACTTGGGAAAATGAGAGCAGCTTTTAAAGTAGTTTCTTTATCAACTGCACCCAAGATACAGCTCACTCTACTCTTCTGAGGTGATGGGTTTCAAGAGGAACTCAAAGCCTTCTGGGATTTGCATCATGAGTTTTATACATACACAGTAAGTACAAGTTCTTTACACCGAATACACTTGCAACATTCAAATCTATCAGCTGAATTCAATGAGAGATTTCCAATGTCCAGAAAGGCATAAGACCCTCATCTCCAGCTCATTTACAAGCAAAAAAAAGTTGGTACTTAAACATTAAAATCTGCTTCAGAAAAATTAAGCCGCAACCCCACGACCACTCACTGGAGTGCTTTCTGCTACAAGGTCTCCTCACTTGGGACAGCATCACTTGCAGAGTATTAGGTTACCTTTAACAGCATTTTAAAGGCCACTTCATGGATATTCCAGGTAGATAGAAACATTTATTACATGTGATGTTTAGCAAAGTGTGTTATATTACAGAACACAAATGATTTGTTTATTTTTTTAAGTGCTGAGCTTGAAATAAACTTTAAACAAAAAAGATACAATGTAGTTTGGTTATACAGAAAATTTCTAGCCTACCAACTTTGGTAGAATAGTGAATCAGCTTGAATGTTGAATGTTGTCCACTGGGGCTGTTTAGTGTGAAGAAAAGGAGGCTGAGGGAAGAGCTCATTGCCCTCTACAACTACCCAAAAGAACATTGTAAAGATGTCAGTGCTGGTCTCTTCTCACAAGTAACTGGTGACACAACAAAGGCAAATGGCCTCAAGCTCCACCAGGGGAGGTTTAAACTAGACATTAGGAAGAACTTTTTCACTAAAACGGTTGTCAGACATTGAAACATGCTGTCCAGGGAGGTGGTTGGGTCACCATCCCTGGATGTGTTTAAAAGTTGTCTAGATGTGGTGCTTGGGGATATGGCTTGGTGCTGGACTTGGTAGAGTAGGGTTAATGGTTGGACTTGATCTTAGAGGTCTTTTCCAACCTCAGTGATTCTGTGATTCTACAATTTCTATGAATATCCTAAATGAGCCTACCTCAGATTTTACCACAGGCATTATAAACACAGATCAGTGAATCAGAGATCAAGTAACATTAGTTTGCTCTGTTTTGTGCATAGTCACAACAGTCTGTAAAAATAAACTAAAATATTCGTTACACGTGTGCTCCGGAAAGACCCATGGGCTTTTACTGTGGAGTCACAGAGTCTGATTAAATGCAACACAGTCTATTGTATTTAACTACATCAAGGCAGTAGCACAGATTTTTGTTCCTGACAAGTTTTCTAGAAGTTCACATATATTAGAGAACTTCAGTATGAACACTGACACAAGTGCAAATCATTTTGTAATGATTTTTCTTACAGATCATCCTAGAAATACCTTGTTTGCTCTAATTATTTCAACACTGCAGCTGAGGTAGATAGTATTATTAGCCAAATCTTGTTTAAATATACAGCAGAAATATAGTCTTTAATTATGAAATATATAGGCAAGCATAGGAGAGAATGCAAAGCAATGAGGAAAATAATTTTTAGTCACTTCCCAAAACTTAAGCTTTATTTTGCAATGAAGTTGAGATCAGAATAGACTTGAGACTTGGAGGTGAATTCTCCCTTAAGTTTAGTGTTATTTAAAATCTAAATTAATTTCAGATTTTTCATTTATCTTAAAGATTAGCCTTCTAAATCCTGATGCTTTCAGAATTAATCAATTCCACTATACTAAACAGGAAATTGCTACCAAGGAAAAAATGTGAGACCATCTCAACAATTCTTCACTCCCCTGGTTTACTTATTTAAGGCTTTGGGGGGGCGGGGGGGGCATGTTTTGGTTGGGTTTTTTTGGTTTTTTTAAACTTCCATGAAAAAAATTAATCTGCTTAGCACTGATGCAAATTTAAAAAAAAAAAAACAAACACCACCAAGAAATCATAAAACCCCTATACCTCAAAAAACCCCAAACCTCCAAAACTAAACCACAAACCACCAAAAAACAACCAACCCCAAACCAAAAGCAACCAAGAAGAAACTCTGGCACTCATATTTCAACTGAAATCAGCATGGGCCATATTCAACAAAGGACCGAAGACTTGAAAGGCAAGTGCTTCAGGACTTTACAGTATCTGAGAGTGTGACGTGAAGGTATCAGGTCACATTATGGGCCATGCAATCCCATGCAGAGCAGCAGGAGAGCAAGCACCTTGCATAAGGTTCACAGCAGCCAGGCTGCTGAGGAGGAATGTACAGAAAACCAACTGCTAATTGTTGGGAAACAAAGGGGGTGGGAACTTTTCACTCTTCACATGATCTGTCCAGGACCACAACAAACAAAAGCAGCTTCTCCTACCACACTTTGGAGCAGAGCAAGAGCTAGGGTCTTGCCTGCACTTCTCTCCTTAGCTAGCACCTGCACCCCAGCACTGCTTGGGCTGAGCAGGGACAGGGAGATGTGTTGTGGCATCAGCCCCATCAGTCTACATATCAGCCGGCACAGTGTGCAAAGAAGCCTCCTGGGCCTTCAGTCTTCTTGAACTCAGATGCAACCTGCAGCACAAACTGCAACATCTGTCCAGGACAGGGATGTTCTGGGTACACACAGAAATGCAGCTACTGAATACCCTTGAGAACACCACATCTCAACCAGGAGAGCTCAGTGAAGCCTAGGAGTTTCAGAACAGGGAGCAACTAGGGCCTACATTCAGTCCTGAAAACCCCTTTTCAGTTATTCCCTCATCTCCAAATTCAGTCCCAGAGATGGCTACTCAGATCTTTCCTGGCAACAATCCCAAGAACCAGGGTCTAATCACCTTTACTCACCTTGGCATTATTTTTCACAAGGTGAGTTGACTAGTATTTAGACCATCTGCACTGGAATGTGTTGCTCAGAGTGAGCAATGGTGGCAGAATCTATTCCAGGGGAATAAAAATGCCCTTAACATGGGCATTTTTTAGCATTGGAAAATTCTGGAGGCTTCCAAATAAACTCATAATTCAGAAGCATTTGAGAGACAGCAATGCATCAATAATAGATTTTTAGTAAGTTATATCCTTGAAAGAAGGTAGATGATATAGCAGATGAAATAAAGTTGTTGGTGGCCTAATACATTGCAAGTGGTTTGTCACTTACAGCACTGCATTCTTTACAGATATGTAACACACACACAAAATCTCTCAAGTGAATTTATTGACTAAAACCAGTTTCACAGAACCAATTAGTATCTTACACAGGCTGCCCTACAAGGCCTATGAGGCCATCCATCACTTGTCCATTTAACTATTTAGCATTTGTTCCAGCAATTTGTCACACGGTCAGAACTGTAGCATTTCTGAATAGGAGATTTTGGTTGAATGAAATCTAAACTCAGACAGTGCAGGTATTTCTATTTTTAATAAGACTTACACAAGATTTATGTTTCTATTATTTTTAACCTTAGGCATCTTGTCTGGAAGGTGAGGCTAATTCTTTGTATTTCAAAAGTTTCATATTTAAATCTATTGTTTTATATGATAATTTTAAGATATGATGTAAAATGGAATTACTTCAAATTTCATCAGCAATTCACAGTTCTGACATCATAGAGTACCTTATCTTACAGTTGCAGTGCTTAAATTTTTATCACTTTTCCCATCTAGTCATTTACTTTTACATTAATTTCAGGTGACTTTAATTTCACAGCACCAAGTCACAAAAAATTACCTTTCATTGAATGAAAGGCCAAGTACCAATGTAACATTAGCATGTTACATTGATAGCATGCTAACATTATCCTTAGATATTTTCAGGTCTTCAGACTCTTTACATTTAAAGGGAAATAAAAAGTATGACTTCAGAGCTTAAATTACCCACCTATAGATATTTATAAATTTACATGAATGTATAAAAACAAAATGAAAAAAAATATTTTAAGCTCAGCTATGTCGAACAAAGTATTTTGTATCTATAACACAGATACTGGGAACGGTTTCAAAAGGCTGGCACTCACTTTAAAAAAAACACCCAGAACATTTTGCGCAAACACATAAGAACTAGACTAACATAATTTCTACATCAAATGAAAACAGCTACAATGAGTCTGTCAGGCAACTTGTTAACACCTTGTCATAGAACTCTTACAGTCTGATTACACCCAGTTGTATGTTCAGGCACTTGTTATTCTACCACCTCACAGATTCCATCAAAATGCATAGGAGATATTCAATAACCTTTAGATTTGTTTGTTTCAGAAGCAGGACTCAATTTTTAATGGCAAAAGTACACAGACCAGAGGTCTGCTTTTCTGATACCCTGTAGAGTTTCCTGATTTAGATTTCTTATAAAGTGGCTGGAGCAAAGAAGCCTGGAAATCAAATGCCATCTCTGCATCTGAATGCTGTTAAGCAGTTCCCATGGCATTTCTGCCCGACTCTCAGTGTGCGTCTGTCACTAAGCTCACTCACAGAGATAAAACAGCAAATGGAAACTCCTGTGGGAAAGAGCATTGAGTAAAAAAGCTTTCTTGAAGACCTGAGAACGCTACAGCTCAGTCAACCATCAACCCTTCAATCAGCATGCCCATCTCACCTTGTATACAGAAGGTTTTGCATTGTATGCATGTTAGGTAGGGATAACCAAATGTGTAATATATAATGAGCAAAGTGAGTATCTATGTGTAAAAAGCTTAGCAAATTTCACTTGATAACACAGATTGCCACTGCTCGAAAATCCCCACTCCCCCCCACTTTGCTGAATACTCTTAACTGTTAAAATCTGACAGTTTTGAAGTATATGCTTTATCTCTAACCACTTGTGTCTATAATAGCTTCAGTGGATTATATTGGTTATCTGCTAAATATCACTGTTTCATTAGTCTGTCTGAAGACGAAGCACCTACATTAGATTTAGGTTACTCAGAGAGCACAAGAAATATTTTGTTGCCCTCAGAATCCCATAGCAAGTCTTTCCGTAATGTAGAGACAAATGGGTAGAAGAACCTGAAGAACAGACCCTGAGGTAAAAAGACCCAAGGAGTTGGTGCAGGTCAGCCACAGCCAACAGGCCCAGTTAGAAGAGGAGAAGGTGCATATGCATGTGGGGATCCTGAGCCCAGCAAGCAAGAATGTCCACCTACAGACTTTGGGTCTGTGTAACAGCTATTTACTTACCTGTGGAAGAGGGCTTGCTTGTTTGCTTTTTTGAATATACATCCAACATTAAAAGCATAAAATATGCATGGAAACTTATTCTTGCCACAGACGCCCACATGGGAAAAGAAAATACACTGAAAACAAAACTTCACTGGTGTTAAACATAAGCCTGTGGGGAGGACTGCCCACAACCAGCAATCCATCAGTTTGTCTAAAGTTCTCTTTAGGGAGAACTTGAAAAGCCTGTCAGCAATGGGACTGCCGAAGAGCAAACAAAAAATATCATGGTCTGTCTTGGGTCTAGAGACAGCAGCAATTCCTTCTGTCAGAAATTTAAACGAAGTTAAAAATTAACTAGAAGACATGATATTATAATATTCTTCACTCCCCTCCACCACCATCCCCCAAGGAAAAAAAAAAAAAAAAAGGCACAAAAATACTCTGCAGCTTCTGATTTACTTTTCACTCCCTTTGGTAAAGGAAGTTCCAGGTCAGCTGCCAGAAGTTGCAGAAACACTTTTTAGAGTTTAATAGTCCCGAGTTAATTGCCATTCATTTGGCAGGCTTGGAATAAAAGGCAGGTCAGAATTAATTTCTCACTTATCCAAGGCTGAAATTCACATTTAAAGTATAAAAAGCTATAGCTGCTACTGAAAGCTTATTTAGAGTGAGATGATGGCAGCAAGAACTTGTCCTGAATATAAAAAGCATCCAGAAACATAGAGCATCTCAAACAGAAAGACAGAAGTTCAAATAAAAAAAAATAAAATAATCCAAATTCATCATCAAGGGCCAAACCCACCTCTGCCTGCCTGTGTGTAGCTGCTGTCAGCAACAAGAGACCTGAGTAGCTTCTCCATCAGCCAGCACTCCAGGCAGTTCAGTGCACACACTGATTGGAACCATATAATCAGGTCAAAAAGGTTCCACAATGGCCCTAAACATGGACGCTATCAGAAAGGGGACTCAAAAGTATAAAGATCAATTACTATCTAACCAATGTTCCATTAGATATGTTAATACTTCCATCAAGACTGGGAGAGGAAAGTAAGTCTGAGGAATCAGAGGCAGGATTTCCAAATGAGCACAGCAGTGACTCCTATGACAAACCTTTCTGGAGAAAGAAAATGCTGAAAATAAGACAGCATCTGTAAAAAATGGCAATGACTACAAAACTTTCCTGAAAAGCGAACATGGAAGTTTACATAAACAATGCCAAACAAAAACACTGTACACTAAAATGCCTTGTTCTAGGATGCCTTAGTTCAATGAAAATATTCTTCCACATCTTTTTATCATGCCACGTGCCTGTTACCATCTGTTTTTTCTTGTCCCATTGCTAGGAAATTCAAGGTCACTAGTAGGAAGAGGGCACTTTTAACATTCTGTGTATCATGTCAGATTTAAGAAAAAAAAAAAAAAGGACAAGGTTAGTAGGTAGACATGTTGATGAGGCACTTCCATCCTAAAAATGAAGTTTTAAAGTTAATCATTTTCTGCCTGAATCTGAAGATATGTCAATACGCACGTTGCTTTGACTTTCAAATTCCATACACATTTTGCATTATCTAATCCTTGTTAGGATTAGGTATTTTCACATTGCTTTACCTAAGAGGCCACACTTAATAACATTCGTGGAGTAACACCTGCTATCAAGCAAGGCATATGTAAATTGCCATTTGTGAATTCAGGCAACAATTCAAATTTTTATTTTTTTCAGGCATGGGAAAAAAGTAGAAAAGATGATTCTGAAGCCAACAGCAGTGTACTTACCTACAGATATCTTTCATGTAAACAGGTCCTCAAGCTTAGGCTCAAAGGAATGTCTGAAAAGGACCAATGTGCAAGAGTGATGCTGGTTGTTGCATGTACAAGTAACAACATTGAAAATGTTCTGGTGCACCATGTGGATGGAGATGAATGCTATGATAAAGGAAATGCCAGAGGACATGTTACCATTCCTTTGTTTTCTTCCCCTATTCTTCCTCTCACACTTGCTCTCTATTCCCAAAATACCGATAATCTCATTGACTTCTTGAGATAAAATGTCAAGTAAAATTCAGAATGCAACTGTGAAAGCCACAAAACTAGTATTTTAGGTAGCAACAGAAGCAGCTAACTGGAGTTCACGTTATTACCAAGGGCTTGTTAAAGCCATACAACCTTGCTTAGTTTGGAAGCAGATAAACTGTATGAAAATGTGGCTGTAATAGTAATACTATATAATAAAACAATGTATAATACACTATACTATATATTCACCCAGGAAGCAAAATATACTGCTAAAGTAATTATTAGACTAGTTTAATTTTATCCAGACTCAGAGCTATATTGGTAAAAATATTTCTACATAGCAATAGAAAAAAAAAAAAGTACAAATACTTTGCACTGGCATCACTGGCAAATAAAGTCTCTACATACTTCTAGCCTGCCACCTCATTGACAGCAAAAAAATTGTCCTGTACTGAAAGGTCACCGGATGTCAACAAAGATCTCGAAGTTGCAAAATCCAGAGTTATCATTCCTCCACACAGCTGTTCTCTTACTCTTAGGGTGCCAGTAGCATTGTTACTTCCAGACTGATCTTTCTGACTCCATGTACTACTAAATTCACGAAGATTTAATGCTTGTCTTTGCAACACAGGAGTCAGCAGTTTACAAAATAATGCTAAAATACATAATATATTCTAACAGCATAACGATATCATGCACACACATCAAGTAAATGCAGTCAGTTTAGAGACCAACAGAAAAGTCCCAAACATGCATACATAGAAGTCAAGTGTTATTCTGACCTCAAGGATTGCCTTATAATTTGAATTACAATTCCAATGAAATAACTGGCATTATTCCAAAATCATCTCAGTTTATCAGCTAAACAGACGGCCACCCAACACAATATGGGATCAGGAATTTACTGAAGATATGTATTGGTCCCAAAGAAAAAACAGGGGAAAGCAAAAAAGCCTAAAAAATGCTTCTTATTTCAAAGCAGTTTTTGCTTTTATCATTATTCCGGCAAAGAAAAGTGGATGAAGTTATGCATTAGGGCAGCTATATCTTTCATTATATCAGAAAAATTACTCTTCTCTATTCTGCTTTTCCCTAGAAAACTCAAAAGAGGTAGTCAAATTATAACATGTAGCATACCATGAGATTAGTTAGAATTTCAAAATTGTGTTTAAATCTTTGAAAGTGCTTAGACTTCTATTCAGCAGTTCTTTAACTGAAAATCAAGTATGTTATTCAAAGAATTTATTTTTTCTTAAAAGATTAATCATCTTTGTTTCTCACTTATAGTCTGGGGATGTAGCCAATTTATTCACTCTGTTCTCAAAGAGACCAGAGAACATATTAAAAAAAAAAACAACCCTGGCAAAACTGTTCTCATTTTCTTTATACATTGCCATGGAAGACAATTCATCACAAGAAAAAAAAAATTTAATGTTTCACATTTCTTTGGGTCACTTTTCAGCTATAACAGTAATGCTAAAAAATTTCTGGAGCTAATAGAGTCTAATCTCTTGACAGTTTATCTGTGGAAAATGCTGCCTACAAAGGTGTTCTTGTAATGCTACTCAGGGAAAGAAGAATAATCTGAAAATAAATTGAACAGCAAATGAGAAAAAAACACCCCAAACTATTTTATTACTCCTGCATATTTTTTTTTCTGTTGCTATCTAACATCTCTAATTAAACTCAGTGCAAATTTGGAAGTCAAGAAAATCCAGGAACAAGCTAGTAAAGTAGCATATCCGAGCTCTAAGCATCTCCTCTTCTGTGGCTCTGGATTTAATAATTTCCTTTAATAGCCTGTATAGCTAGAAACTTTTTTGTCAATATGACTGATGTAGCACCAGCCTCAGAACCTAACTTCAAGCCTCACTCAAAGCTCATGATCAATTGATACTGGTGATAAGTAGTCTCCATGGATTCTTGAAATACAACATTTTACAAGTCTCATCTTCACATTTCACAGATTTAAAATCTTCACTTACATAAACTACTAAGATTTACAAGTGAATTTGCCCCTTGGAGCCTTACTGGACTTGGAAAAGAAAAAACAAAACAAAACCACAACAAAAAACAGAGGATAATTAGATAAAACCTGTGGATTAGGTGTGGATGTACTGGTCATGGCGAAATGTGTTGCCTGACACATTTCATTCTTTTGTGGCCAGGCTGTAGGAATATGTTTGGCTTTTGAAAGCAAAAAAACCCCAACAAACTGAAACAGTGGATTTCTTCTAAATCATGTGCATTATTTGTTGATGCATTTGTTCAATCTGCAGAGAGACTAAGTATTTCAAAATACAACCTTTTTTGCTATGCATTTGTACAATGCCTAGTGCTAAGGGACACTGATCAATGATTCAGATGACGCTGTATGCACAAACATTTGTATTTCTATTGTTTCTGTTTCCTTGGCAGCATTATAAACTCTGAAAAGATGGTAAAATTCTTCACTTCAGAGCTGAATAGAGGGTCTTTTAGTAAATTGAAGAACTCATTTTCTTTATACATTGCCATGGAAGACAATTCATCACAAGAAAAAAAAAAATTAATGTTTCACATTTCTTTGGGTCACTTTTCAGCTATAACAGTAATGCTAAAAAATTTCTGGAGCTAATAGAGTCTAATCTCTTGACAGTTTATCTGTGGAAAATGCTGCCTACAAAGGTGTTCTTGTAATGCTACTCAGGGAAAGAAGAATAATCTGAAAATAAATTGAACAGCAAATGAGAAAAAAACACCCCAAACTATTTTATTACTCCTGCATATTTTTTTTTCTGTTGCTATCTAACATCTCTAATTAAACTCAGTGCAAATTTGGAAGTCAAGAAAATCCAGGAACAAGCTAGTAAAGTAGCATATCCGAGCTCTAAGCATCTCCTCTTCTGTGGCTCTGGATTTAATAATTTCCTTTAATAGCCTGTATAGCTAGAAACTTTTTTGTCAATATGACTGATGTAGCACCAGCCTCAGAACCTAACTTCAAGCCTCACTCAAAGCTCATGATCAATTGATACTGGTGATAAGTAGTCTCCATGGATTCTTGAAATACAACATTTTACAAGTCTCATCTTCACATTTCACAGATTTAAAATCTTCACTTACATAAACTACTAAGATTTACAAGTGAATTTGCCCCTTGGAGCCTTACTGGACTTGGAAAAGAAAAAACAAAACAAAACCACAACAAAAAACAGAGGATAATTAGATAAAACCTGTGGATTAGGTGTGGATGTACTGGTCATGGCGAAATGTGTTGCCTGACACATTTCATTCTTTTGTGGCCAGGCTGTAGGAATATGTTTGGCTTTTGAAAGCAAAAAAACCCCAACAAACTGAAACAGTGGATTTCTTCTAAATCATGTGCATTATTTGTTGATGCATTTGTTCAATCTGCAGAGAGACTAAGTATTTCAAAATACAACCTTTTTTGCTATGCATTTGTACAATGCCTAGTGCTAAGGGACACTGATCAATGATTCAGATGACGCTGTATGCACAAACATTTGTATTTCTATTGTTTCTGTTTCCTTGGCAGCATTATAAACTCTGAAAAGATGGTAAAATTCTTCACTTCAGAGCTGAATAGAGGGTCTTTTAGTAAATTGAAGAACAATTAGATTGTTGGGATGAAGAGATTGAAAAAAGAAATTTCTTCAGGAAACCTAATTGAATAAAGTGTTGTCTACAAGTTATTTTTCTATCCATAGCAAGTCCTTCTGTCTTAAATTTAGTTTTCACTAATTATATTCATATAAACTGTACATATATGCTGCAAAGTATGCCACCAAATAATTCTATTTTATTCTATTCTAATAGGTTCTGTACTCAGGCTCTAAAGGGAGTTTTGCAGGCTACTTGACAGGAAAGAGACAGTAATCCAATAGCTTCATCTCTTTGAACTACATAACTAGGAATTTGGGAAAAAGCCCATATCAGAGCTTAAAAATAAAGTACTAAGACTGCAAGTTAAAAATACACTTACTGACAGTTCTGCTTGCCAGCCAATGCCTTTTCCCCAAATACCATAAACTAACAGCACCTCTGTGCATCTCCCTGGCAAGTCCCTCTCAGAAAAGATTCTCAAAATAATGAGCCTTTGGTCTTATGTCACAAGTCAGATTACTCTTTTCTGTCTTGCAGCTGTGCTTGGAAACCAGAATAAGTTGCCATGAGGAAGGAAAGGAAACTAAGCACTAGCCCCAGGTGCACTTACAGCTCATTCATGCAGAGAAGCAAAAAAAAAAAAAAAAAAAAAAAAAAAAAAAAAAGCACTACAGTAGCTCATTGTTTCATGTCTGTTGTATTCATTCACAGTTTTATTATATCATTGTATGAGAAATATTGTATTTTCATGGTGATATTGCCCTTTTTAAATGCAGAATCCTGCTTTTTTTATATTTTACTGTAATCTTCCTTTCATTTCAGGTTCATTGCTCTACTTATAAAAAATAATTCAAGATTTGAAGGTATTAAAAAAAAAAAAAAAAAAAAAAAAAGATCTGGCCAAAGCAGTTCCATTTGTCATCCCAGCCCACTGCTCCTGCCAGTGCAGGATGACATGCTAGTCTACTCCATTAGCCTGCTTTGCACACCATAGCTGGTAAGAGCTATCTGTCACAGCCCAGTTATACTGGCCACTCCATCAAATATTGCTGTCATTCTTCATATGCCAAGCTGGGCTATCACTCAGCTGTGCTTTCCTTGGAGAGCCAGTGAGCACACACGTGGTGCAGAGAGATCAGGGGGACAGGACTACCCTCCTCCAACTTCTGGTAGATGAGAGAGAGGAGGAACAGAAAGCAATTTCCTTTCCATCTATTCCTGTGGCTTTTCCACTTCCCTGAAAGATTGCACAGTGTGTCCACAACTTGACATGAGCCCCATAATAAAAGGATCCAACATGGAAATATTTATTTTAAAGCAGATTCTTTCTACAGCTGAAATCTGTTTTAAGAAAAAGGCCACACACATCAAATAAGCAGCATAGCAAAAAATACAAATGTATACATAAACACATTTTTCAGCTCTAAAACACATTTCCCTTCTTCACTTGTTTATAATAATTTTAGTAAATATTAAATTATATATTAACTAACAACATTGAAATGCAGCAACAGTTACTGAACTGCCAACTCACTTTGGTATCTAGGGCCACAGACAGTAAATTTACCAGGAGACACAAGATGAGCCTCAGCTGCCCAGAACAGCCATAAAATCTTTCTCATAAAATATCCTTTATTTTATCAAGATTTTCCTCTTCCCATAACATATCAGATAAATACCTAAAGGAAGGAGATGTGCTAGCACCCTTGTGGAAACTTGCAGCCAGTTTTCTCTCACTCCTTCTGATAAGCCCAAATCATACCCTACCAAGAGGCTTCAGAGGTCTGTCCCCACCAGTGCAGGGAGCTTCTGTGCCAGTGAACCAATGGCCATTTCATTTCTGTGGGACACGAAGTGACATATCAATATTATTTCAGTTTCAAACGCTTCTTGCTACAAGCTAAAACGCCCTTCTCCATGCAGTTTTTTAAATACACACTAATTCTTCTGAAGTGCCTTTAAGCCTGCAGAGAGGTCTAAATTCTTTCATCAGGTGAAGAGTGATCCTGTTTATTTGCTTCTCCTCATTTTTTGTTTTATTTTGGGTTTTTTGTTTGGTTGATTTTTTCTTTTACCTTTTCTTTTTCTGTTTCCCCTTCACTCCATTCTTTGCTACAATTATCTTCCCTCACCAAACCCCCAGATGAAATTCAAACATAGCTTGTTACAGTCCTTTTTATTAAGAAGGTTTGGCTATGAGTGCAAAATATCATTGCTACAAATATTCACTTTAACTAAACCTTTACTTTCTATGCATATTTCTATGTGTATTTATGTCAAGCATGTACAGACCCCTCAAAATGCAGTTAGCACCTTGCCAAATATTTTTTTTCCACACTATCATAGATGCATTTCAAAAAGTGAAAAACACCTGAAAAACAATGATAAACTTAAGCAGCAATGGAGGAAAGGAAGAAAAGGGAGTATAAAAGACTGTCTTAAAGAAGCACATACACAATTTATGAGAAAATCACACCAGACACTTACCTAAGCAAAGTGAATACTCTTGGGAATATTTTTTAAACTGAAAAAACATTTCTATAAAATGAAGACTATTTACTATAGCGGTGAATCCAGAACTGAAGTTATTCTCAATGTGATTAACCAAAAGAGTACATGCTGGATTACTTTATTCCTCTACCCAAACCAAATACAGGATTCTTTTCAGATGTCACCAGATATCTTACAGTTAATTACTGTAATAACTACCATTAATTAATAATTGCTGTTGTGATTTCCTGTGATTCCATGAAGTTGCTTGCCTTTACTGAGATAAGAGTTCAGTCCTCAAAAAACCTGAAGCAGCAGATACCCTCAATGTTTAGTTCTGTAAACATTTATATATCAGGACCTTTTTTAATGTTTAAAAGCATCAATGCCAAGGCAAAAGGAAATTTAAATGTAATGTTACAATAACATGGACCTCCAAAAGCTATTGTCTAATAGTACTCACTAGACACTTTAATATTTGCTCTTTCAAGTTTCCCATGAGTGGAACCAGGAATATGATGCTGCCTATCTCTGTCTCACTCCTCTCCTCACAACTTGGCAAGCTTCACATCATTTGAAGTAACAATATCTGTCCAAGCAGCCTATGCCAGCTAGCAAAACTTCCTCCTCCTCCCCTTAAAAGTAATGCTTTAGTCAAAGAAAAACAATAAAATAAATTGTCCCCTTAAACAGAATGTCTCTTCTCCCTTTGGCCATGTAAAGGATGCAATCCATCTTTTGTCTGCCAAAAATCTAAAAAGCAAATCTGCTTTCCTATGTGTAGACCCCAGAGTTTAGGAACAAGCTGGCTGATAAAATCCATGTGGTTGGCTGCCAGCTTCCTCCTCAAGATCATAAACTTGGCACTACTCTATTCCCAGGACTTGTGAAGTATGGACAGGAAACAGACTCCTTCAAAACAAAGAAATAAACAAACAAAAAATACCAATGGCTTTCTATGATGTTTAAAAGCCAGCACAGGATTCGATGCAGCTCCTCCTTGCCAACATCCTTTTCTTGCCATCCATTTCCTTTGACTGCATTTGATAATCTATGCCAAGCACACAAACCAATTAATGCATGGAAGTTTAAAACAGCTTTTCATTGATTTTTAGCTGTTCCTCCTTATTATAGAAGTCAAAAGTAGAAGTCAAAAAAGTAGAAGGTAGATTCATATTGAGACCTACACAAGAAAGACATCAAGTTTTCTATAAAGCAGAATTTTAGTATCTTGGAGCAAGCAAGTGCTCTGCACTATGTCATTCCACCTTGTCCCTACCTGAACAGTCAAAGGAAGACTCATGGCCTGCAGGAAGATCCAGACATAAGCACTAACAAAAACTTGTTCTCTGGCTGTGAGCAAAAAGAAATAGTTATTCTCTGCATTGATAATGCAGGTCTCAAAAAAACCCCACATGAAAATAAAAGCCTGGTATTCACTTAGCTGACTGACTCCTGTGCTGACTTTCTTTGCCCCTTATTTCTGATGAAAATCTACAGTAATTTTACTATTCAGTTCATTGAACAGTTAGAAGTGTTAGCTTATCACCCTCCTACTAGGACTTCATTATCATTTGGCAGCTGCCCTTCCCATAGTACTTCTCAAGATGGCCTTCAACTAGTAACTCCAAGGTCAATGCTAAAACACCTGGGACATCTGAGTTTGGATATCAGATAAAGTGAACGCATGTCTAACAAAGAGTTTTCAATCAGGAAATACTGAACAAAACCAGTTCCTGAAATATATTTCTTCTAACAGTCTTTTTCTAAAACTTCCTTGGCTTCCAAAAAGATGTACACTAAAACCTGAATCTCTGGACTTCCTGGGTCCATGAGCTGCTCCTACATTGCAGAAGCAAGCATTACTCAAACACCTCTTCCCATTACTGCCTCAGTCCTTGCTCCCCATGAGTTCTACTGGGCACTTAGATCTCAGAAACCAAAGTTCAGCTTGCTTAAAATTTGCAAAGGAAAAAAATGAAAATACTTTCAAAGATAATACTAATAACTCTCCACTTTAAAACTGCTAGTTCTCTCTTCTCAAAACAGAATGTTTTTTTTCCCCAACTAAAAACTTCAACTTTTTAGCAGCTTTAGTCTCAACTCAACCTGACTACTACCTCAGAGCAATGGTTTTCAATATACAGTCTGCAATATCTGGATATCTTTAAGGGTAACTTGAAAAGAAAACATTAAAAATTCAAGGTGATTGTCAGTGGGGCTTTAACTCACTATACAGAGATCTGTATTTTCAGTGGAAAAGGTTGAGAGGTTCACAGATCAAAAAAGGTCAAAAACTACAAGCCTTTAGAGCAATATACAAGAAGATTGAAATGACTTGATCTAAATATGTATCTCTAGCTGCAAACACAAAAAGCTTATCTTTCATCTTCCCTTGTCTCTATAAAAATAGCTACCCTAAGCAAAGAAATGATTGCAGTTCATACACAACCAACACTGCCTCTAAAGACTTGGGGCAGGGAGTGCTGTCATTTGAACTCCTTATCCTGACAGGGCTACCCAACCTGCCAGCACACCTTGGTTTTGCACTGTCTTCCTGCTTTTCTCTAGAAACAAATATTCTGAGAAGTAAAAATACACCATTTTCTCTCTTTCAGGATGAACTCGATGCCACAAGCAGATGTTTCTCTCTAATTGTTACGCTAATTAATACATCAAAAGGGGAAGCACACCTCATCCACCAAGACCCCCACAAGCCCCACACATCTGGCTCTGTCTGTCCTAGGAAACAAAGACAGTCCAGGTGTGCACTACTTCTCTTCAGGTAACTAGATCCCAAGTGACTATTTCTGTGTATTAAACCATGCACAGGAATGGGGGAAAGAG
>NW_009970724.1:12400913-12411320 GCF_000747805.2 Chaetura pelagica
GAAAGAGTGAATTAGGAAAAAAATTCTATTGCACCATTAACATTGAAACTGCCTTCGTCTTATTAACAACTTAAGGCACCTCCTGCTCATTTCACTGCTGTGTTTATCTCCTTTCCCTGATGGTACGGATGTTGAATCATGAGCCATCAGGGCTCAAGCCCAGCCCCAGGGTATCATGTCCATTTAAGTGATAGGATCCCAGTATCTGGCCCCACATTTCATACATAAATTGCATCAACAGTCAGACAACATTGGGGACTGAATTTTTGGGTATGGACTTTATTAAACACATTACAAATAGGAACAAAAACTTGCCCTACCAATGCAAAATGGAAGATTTTAGAATAATCTAAAGAAAACCCCCCCAAATATAAAATAATCAGAAACTAAAAAATGCATATGTTTGAAATAAGTATTACAGAAGTATTACAGAAAGCAATTCCCAGATTTTCGCCTGATATCATTGTTGTCTATAATCCAAATGGCTTCTTTTTATCTATGGTAAGACACAACTGTGTAGGTCAGAGTCTGTGGAGGAAACATTCTACTGGAATGATGTTTTGCACCACTACATTTAATAATAGAACCTCAAATTGTAATAAATACTGAAGCAAGTTTTCAGCATATAGGGAAGTGAGCCTGCCTCAAGAACTGTAAGGCATATCTCTAATATGAAAATACAACAGAGATTTAAAAGATGTTTTTCCCTTCCTCTGCCACACACACATACCTAGAAATAGTGAAATATTTTGAGGTTTATTCCCTTTTAAAGGCTGCTTTTACTGGTAATCCTGTATATAAGTCTGCTTTCTATATAATTTTGCAACTACTCGCCCTGCTTTCCCTTTTAATACATCAAGAAAACATCAACAGCCAGTAGAGAATTGTGCTATAGAGATTGAGCCACACAGTGATCTGGTACTATCACCTCCCTAGGTCATCACCTTTCTTCTAGTGACTGGCATATCTGATCTGACACAGCTCTGCTCATCTCCCCACCAACCACTTTCCTCCCTTTGACCTCCCAAAGGCAAATCTCAAGACTCTGTGCTTTGTTTGACACTTGCCATTCTCGAGAGGGGCTAAACATCTTCATGAGGAGAGAGATGTGAGAGAAAATGTCAGTCACCACTACAAATACTGCAGTCCCAGCTGCACTGGGAATGAAGGAAGAATATAATTTATGTGGCATCTACATAAATACTTTTCAACTTGTAATTTTCTGAGGGAAGAAATACAGAGGGGTTTAAACATCTCTGACCACTATATTCACCAAGTTTACTCATTGCTTCAGTGCTGCAACTTTCCAGTATTTAACAGATTGCAAACTCCCCTCTCCCCCCCACCCCACAAAATACAATTTCTTAAAACCAATATAACAGAGAGAAGAAATATATGCAATGTATTCTCAAATCACTTAGGAAGACCTGTTTCACACTCTGCATATTAGCATCTTATCTTTAAATTTTTAAGTGTTCAAGAAAAACTGCAAGGAATTTTCTTGACATAAAAACGTTTTTTTTCTCCTGAACCCCAGGCATATATTATCCACTGTATTCCCTAGAAGCCAAACCAGACAACAGAGCATTCCCATGACTGCAGGGAGCAATGGCTGAGCTTTGCTGAGGGCAGTATTTCAGTCAGAAAGAGAACAGAGATGCCGAGAAGAGCTCTCTTCCCACATCAGCCCTTATGCATACCAGTAGACAAAAGACACAAAAATGCTCTAAGCAACTGGATGCTACCACCAAAATGACATCTATGACATTTCTCTTTCTCTTCTGTGACTATGCAGTTTTTCTGCTAAAAAAGTAAGCCTGTAAACCAGTGATGGACAGGAAAGAATTTACCACTTAAAACCCATTAGGCCTTTCAAATGTTAATGTTATCAATCAGAAAAGACCAAAAACATCTCTCTGCACACAAAAGGCTATTTAATTCTTCCATGGTACAGTAATCAGCTTCATAAGCACCAATCTGCAATGACAATGACACTTGCTCTGCCATACCATTGCATTCATTGTCTATTAGAAGCTTGGAGTGTTTTGTGAAATGGTTTGAAACCCTATACTGTGAACACATTATGAAATACATATGCTATCAAATACCTTTAATTTTTAATCAACATTATCCTAATCAAAATTAGGAAGTAACAACTCCAGGAAAAGAAGGAAATACATTGTTAGCTTTGTTGCATATGTTTCTACATGTTGTTTGTCTGTGTTGTTTTGAGCATTATCTATTTAAAGAAGTTGCATGATATACAGAAGACAGCAGGTAAAGTGATTGAAAGAGTCAGATGTTAAATTGCCATGTAGCTCAGAAAGGGATAAAAATATTTCTCTACCTCAACTCATTCTATAGGAAAAACCCTCTCAGATCTTGCATCCTGTATCATTTTTACACTTAAAGGTTTCAAAGACAAAATAAGGTATAAAGGGTAGTGTTTAAAAATAAAAAACACATTTTGACAGCTTTTTTTCCTTTTTTTAAGAGTATAATATTGAAGGAGAAAAAGCCTACTTGCTCTCAGTTAGGTTTACTAAATCAGTCCTGAAGGCAGCTGATCTAAAATGCATCAGCTGTCACCTGCCCAGTCTCAGTTTGACAGTTCAATACCTCCTCATCTTCTGAAAATGGCAGTGCTGAGACCTGAGTAAACCACGTCTGTATGCAAACTGTCACAGAGTTCTTGGCATATCATTAGGCCTGTCTTCCATGGCTGCAGTGACAACAGGGAACATTACAGCCAATTGTCATCAGAGTTCAAATTAATGCACGGGTCTCCAAATACAGCAGTGGGCAAGGTAAGCCCCACAAGCAGTGGCCAGTTGATGAAATACATAATTACAGCCAGATAATCTTACCCCTTTGGAGAAAGCAAATGTACATCACAAATTCTATACACATCTCTACACATCTATAGTTATATTTTTCCTCTCAGCATTTTCCTGGACCAATTATGACATATGTCAATATATCCTAGTTACCAGCTGGGGTAGTAAAATGAAACATTATTCAGGGCCATGAAGGGAAAATCTATGACAGATTCCCAAGTAGTGACAGTCTGGGTCACGTTCACCATGGTTAGAAAAGTTGTACCTGATCATTCCAGTAGCCCAGATACACAGACCAACAAGGCATCTCTTCTCACTTTGAGATGCCCCTTTCTCCCTCGCTGCAGCCAGTGGCAGAAGCCCGCATGACCATAGCACAATGCTGCCAGCAGCAAAAAATCCCCATGAGGGCTAAGGGCAGCCAGCAGTGTCCTCCTAGGCCTTCAAGGCTAACTTGGCAAGGTAGGCATCTTCAGAGCTGCTTAGCACCTAATAAAACATGTTCTGAATAAACTTAAATGAGCTTAAAATGATCTAATTTCATATACAGACTCCTCAAATTTTGTGGTATTACTTACAACAATCAATCATGTTTGTGAGCTCAAGCAAAGCTTGTCTAGTTTGTATTACTCAGTGAACCCCACATCCCCTCTGTATGACTATTCAGATTGCAACTTCTTGACTCGTTTTAAAATGCCAAGTCTAAAAGTTCTGAAGACCCCGATTCTCCACTACACCATCAGTGTGTTTATAACCTTTCACTAACCTATCAATAATCACTTCAGATGCCAAATACAAATAACTTGACCAAATATAATAATTTTAGAATTTTTTTTTGGCTACAGAAATCATGGAAAGCAACAAGAAATCAAAATCTGACCAAGTGAAAAAGCTACTAGATATATTTTCCTCCTGCAATAACCTTGACTGAGGAACATTATGTGCATCAACATCTCCCAGATGCTCAAGAGCCACCAAGGAAGTGTGGGATATTCAACAGGAAGACCAGTACATTTACTTTTATGCCCTATGTGGAAACTTTTATCCAGTTACCCTTTTGCCACGATCATAAAATCAACATAATTATACAAAGAGTTACAGAGCATTTGCCATTTTTTTTCCATTATCTCAAGCCATCCATGGCACTGGCACTGCCTCCTCTGTGAGTGGTTTTGATCTCTTACCTCAATAAATATCACTCTTACTTATATGACTGTCTAGCTTGAGGTTTTAATGAAAGAAGTGTGCACCTCATGAAGTTATCCTAGAAAGCAAATACCTTCAAATAAAACACTGCGTATTTTCAAACTAAACTTCAAGGAGTTTCATTGTCTGCCAGGAGGAGAAAGCTACTTCTATATAAACAGTTTTTCTTTATGCTGCCACATTGGCTACAATCCTGGTTTAAAAAAAAAATTAAAAATGAAAGAAAGTGAAAATAGTGCCGTACTACTTCCATTACTGGAGAGCCTTGTAGAAGCAGTTATGTCAGTTTCCTCTACTAGCTTCAAATAAGCAAGTTTTGCTTACCTTGTGCTTCCTTTCCACAATCAAAGTAAAGAGGAAATGGGGGAGATTTAGGCTGGATATTAAGAAAACTTTCTTCACAGAAAGGATTGTCAAGCACTGGAACATGCTGCCCAGGTAAGCGGGAGTCACCAACTTTGACATCCTTAGAAGTCGTGTCCATACAGTGCTTAGGGATGTTTTAGCAGTGGACTTGGTAGAGTTAGATTAATGGTTGGTCTTAAAGGTCTTTTACAACCTAAAAGATTCTATGATCCTGTGACTCAAATGTTCAGCCTCTGTATTCCTACAGCCTTTTCAAGAATAAATTTTGAGCACCATTCAAAGTGATTAGCTGCATGAGAGATCATAAAAGTCACAGGCAACAAAACCTCCTTTTCCCCCATGAGGAAAAGAACAGTAAAAAAGTGTGAATTTCATGAAATTAATTTTTACATAAGCAGTTTCAAGGTACATACACCCATCTCAGTGTAAAAACCAAGTTGCAAAGATCAGACAACTTAATAAAAGTGCCATCCTCTCCACAGAGCTCTCCCCAGAAAATAAACCACTGTAGATCACTTGAAAAAAGTTTTAGGGTTTGGTTTTTTTAATGTCCCCTAGTCATGTAGCTTGAATATAAACAGACCTTTCAGACTCTAAACCTAACTTCAGCAATTGCTTAGCTAAAATCTTATACATTTCTTAACAATGATTCAGGTACATCTTCTATTGTCTTAATCAGGTCTATGAAAATGTATTTTAAAAAATCAAGAGGATTAAATATTGATGTATAGAAAATCCCAAGTCTCATCTGCAAGAAATGAACATATCGTTTAGAGCAGTTTATGATCTAAATTGACAGCAAGGACAAAGCAGGAATTGTATTGAACATTATCTGGATATTTGAATGCCATGGTGGTATTCAATCCTATTTGCCAAACATCACTACCACCTCATGGATAAATAAATAAAGCAGCCTGTAGCTCCACCTATACAACCTCCCTCAATTTGTGTCTTTGTATGATAAATTGCAATCTGAAATCATTTTCTTCTAAGCTTAACAATTCTGCAGTGGATAGAACTTGATCAAAACCAACTCCTACTCATTAGGATGTCACCATATAATTCACTCATAGTTCCACTTCATACTGCCATTCATGAATTATGAGGTCATTCCAAACTGAAAAAATATTTTTCCTCATGTCATTTCACTGTCATATTTCTTTATACTAGACTTCTCCACCGGTCAATCAATAGCAAAAGCAGACACAAAGTACAGCAGTTCAGCAGTTATTTGAGCTTTTCTAAATCTCCAATTCCCTTATGAGTTTGGTCATTTTCTATTGAAGGCATCGTAACAAATAGCCCTGCAACCTATTTGCACACTTTGCAAAGTGAAAAAAAAATAAAATAAATAAAAAAATCCCACTTCCAGTAGAGGGCACTTTAAGCCCCTTTAGAAGTTACTACTAATTTAGAAAAACAGCTTCTTCCCCCCACCCACTCTACTCCATTTCACTTCTCAGTTTTACTGAGTTTCCAATCACTTTTCCCCAGGCTTGATACTTTCTTATTGACACATCACCACACAGGAGATTACAGAAGCTGGGTAGCAAACAACTGAAAAAACAGAGACCCAAGACAGTGGAAAGTTTTGGTTTTTTTAAGTAAAAGGAATATCTAAATACATTTGTCTTAAATCAGTTTGGTTAAGATAAGGCAGTTAATTCTTTTAACTTTAGTTTGAATTTTAATTTGCAACAAAGCAGATTGTGAAAACGCAAACTAGTTGGAAGCATGTAATGGTAATTGTCTCCGTGTTTATTCAGTCTCCTTGAAACATACAAACATGTCTGTGACATTAAAATGTTACTATTTCCTATATCCTTCTTAAAGATAATAGAAAACATCAGATCTAGAACGAAACTTCACCTTTTCACCATTTTTGTAATAGCTACAACAATCACAAATGCAATCACTGTACTGCGAGAGGATATCCTCCGAGTTTCACCACTAGAATAAAGGAAAAAAACACAGCCACTGACTTGTATCAGGCCTAAACTACAGTCCCATCTCATTGTCATGCTGGTTTGGATAACTTGTGATGTCTGATCTCTGCATAGATAGTTTTTATCATTGTGAATATTTACCAGATCTAAGAAGTTTGGGTCACTGAAGAAAGATTATTCCAGGTATGTACCAACTTCACTTAATTTTCAGGCACACAAAAAGCTTTGGCAAGTATCACACTATCTACAGAATGAAAACAATTACAAGGCAGTGAAATCAAGTTAAATACAGTAGCTAAAAGGTATGATATGAGGAATTATTGTTCTTCAGCCTCAACCAATTACAAAATTATCACTCAAGGCAGCTGTACAAATGTGATGGCTGGATCACCTCTACAGTACTCAGACACAGAAAGCCAGGAAGCATTCAGCTCAATCTGTGACATGCACTAATTCCTACTGCAAAGAGTGTGTAATCTTTTCAGGGCTGTAAGGTCTTCAGAAGAAATAATCCCATACTAGACAAAAAGGTTCACAAGCAGGGTATCGATACTTTGCAGTCACAGTGCAAGTGGATGAAGTCAGGATGTCACATGTCCCTGCTCTTCACAAAGCACTGGATGCTGTGGGAAAACCATGGCTCAGATCCTCAGAGCACAGCTGCAGCTCTACTTGTCAGGAGCATTTGTTTTTTCAAATTCCAAACCAGATTTATCAAGCTACAGGATTCTACTGATGCTGCTTACAACTTTTTAAAATATATATCAATACCTTATTCTTTCATGTCTTTTTTCTGGGATTAGCAAGCCACTGAACACTCTTGTCATCTTGCACACACTTTAGTGAATATATTCTACTTAATTTCAAAGATTCTACTCAAAGTTTTAGGAACAATCAGGAAAAAAAAAGGGCATTTCTGAGTTTATAAAGACAATTTAAAGATACAGATTTTAAAATGTCTGAAAAATAGCTTTCAGTTCTGTAAGAGTGTTTGATATTGGAAAACATTTTAGATTAGAGAGAAATGGGCCTTAAGAAAAAAAGGAAAAGAGATAATAAATGACAATAGCAACACAAACCTCTTCAGTAGCCTGACAGTTTTTTTTAAAGCAATGCTCCTTTATTTGAGAAATGAAAAGTCCCTCAAAAGTGAGGATATTTTTGACCGCATTGTGAATATCACTGCCTCAGTGTTATTGTTATCACTGCCAGTAACAAAATCTCACTATCGGGCTGTTAACAAATTGATCTATTTTGTTACTATTATGTACAGTAATTTTCTGTTTTACTTTAGATTTTTTTCGTAAGAGACATATAGCACGGAATCTATCTGCAGATTTTCTCAGTGGATCTAGATTCCAGCCTTTACAAAACAATTGTTTGGAAAACCAATTGCCTTCATAATTCTTAAACAATTGCATACATTATTTACAGGCACGTATCCAATTATAAAATTTTCATCTGAATTAGATTTTGAAAATAGCTTATTAAATAATGAGTAACTACCAAGAAACCTTAAGATGCTTGAAGAGCTTTGTCATGGAAAACATTATAAGACTTTCTCCAAACAGAAAAGAATATGGTGCTTGGTGCCCCAGCTTGGGTTACTGTATGTGAGTGGACAAAACTCTAGCTGAAACCCTACCAGTAATGACTGGAGAAGAGCTATTGCTTTCATATTTCTATATTTTTGTTTATACGTAATGGGAGGAGACTGGCTTTTTTCACAAGAACATGAAACCATTGATGGTCACCAAGAAAACAACAACAGGAAACCCAAAGGGAGCCACTGCCAACCTGTGTGCTCCCAGTTCATGAGGAGCAGCAATAATCAAGAACTACAACAATACCAGAATTAACTGAAAAAAATTGCAATGCTAGGATGAACTGTATCGGTTTGCCCATATCTATCTTCTCCCAAATTTCATATAATAAATGAAGACTACATCTCAAGTGCTTTTGTTCATCTATCATCATGTTGCTGATTATTACAGCATTAAAAAACAAAGAACAGAAAAATCTTAATTTCAAAATAGAGTTATGGTGAGTAAAACACATTCAAATCTGGGTACTCTCATCTAGTCAAGTAAATGTGATGTTTGCTCAGACAAAAAATTTGTACAAAAACACAGGTTTAAAGTCTCAGTGGTGGAGTATTAGATATAATTGCCAGCATAGGAAAGAATAAGCGCTGGTTAATTAAATCAGAACCAGGTATTTTAAGGAAGATAAAAAGACTATTATGCAGGTTATCCAACTGTCACTACAGGTTAGTTCTCTTACTCTGACTTCAATACCATCCAAGCTAATTCTACATGCCTTAAATGTCTTAAATGTTATGCAATTTAAAAGTAATAAGCTAAAAATAACCTGCAGTTTAAGAATAGCAGTTGGGTGGAAAAAAATGCACAGTAAAAAAATCTAAAGGCTAGCATTGAATCAGGCAGGGTCACTGTCCCTTAAAGACAGGAAAACTGAAAACAAAAGTATTATTTTTTTCTTTGTCCAAGGTTTTCAACTTATCTTTTCCTGGTTTGATACTCCACTAAAATGAAATAATTCATATAATACCGGCATGGTGATAAAAGGGTGAAAAATGTATAGAAATGCCTGAAACCAGAATTTGTGCTCTTACAGCACTGAGGGCATCCATCCCACAGCCACAGTTCTGTATCTTAGTGAGTTTGAGCCCACTCTCATATGAAGCCTGGTCATTCCTGCAGCCCTCCCTGCATCCTCTGATTCCAGCAAAAACACAGCCAAGGCTGCACAAGTGCTGGTTTTTTATTTTTTTTTTAGCTGTTTTCTGAAATACCTTCTAAGAGAAATACACTCCCCCACATACAAGTAGCATGACAGGACTAGGAGGGTCCCTGGTCACAGAGGACAACCACAGCATCACTGAGAGCTTCACAACATAGGATGCACCTGGCATGAGCCAACTGTGTGATTAGATCCCTCTCTGTCATTACATTAGCTGCCAAGCAAATATATTTTATTAGTAGCATAAAGCAATGACAAGACAGACCAAGTTGTATCAGAATTAATACATGAAGCCATGAAAGCCAGATTTCCCAGACTATGAATCATAGTCATAGGGGTGACACCTACACTTCTCATAGCATAAAAATGTATTTAAAGTGACCTAAGATATAATGTTTGCTATGAAGAGATCCATCTTTCTAAAAAATCTCAGCTATTTACTTGCCCTTCCTCCTCAAATTGAAGTCAAAGAAATAGCCAAAGGAACAAGACAAGCTATCTTCTACATAGTAAAAAACCTTTTATGAAAGAGAGAGCATACGTTTTCTGTCAACAGAACAACTGCAGTTGTCTAAAGGTTGTGAAAAGACCACAAATGATTTCTCCCAGGTCCTAACTCCACAGAGTGTAGGAAAGATAAGAGTGCTATTTGAAGAATGAAGCCCCTAATTGAGTCATTCATCCTTATTTAAATTATGACAAGTACATAGATAGTAAGACAGGAAAAAACTTAAGAAAACTGGAAAAGAATTACAAATCAACCACTTCACAGGTTGTCCAAGTGCAGCGACCCATGCATCGTCCATTCATCTGTTACAATTCATCTGCAGTATCTCTTTAGTTTCACAATTTGTCAACAATTTGTCATAACTGAACAATGTCTCAGTTGAGATCCTGAGCTTTACAGATAAACCAACATCAAAAATCCCTTTTCACTGGGACACTGTATCATCCCGGCAATCAGTTAACTTGCATAGTTTACCATTCTGCAGTAAGGGTCTTGAACCTAACTGCAAATATTCCTGAGTAGGAAAACTCTGTGGGCTGAGAAACAAAAAACAAGACTTCAGCCTAGCAAGGTTTTCCTTGTAAGCTCTCTATGTCACACCTTTCTCTATACCATAAAGTGAAATGCAGAAAAGATGAGTAGGAGAAGTATGTAAAAGAGCTGTGGAACCACATGAATTAACTTCCCCCTGTACCATTCAGACACTGACCTGCATGGGGCACACAGTGCAATGGAGAAACACAAAGCTGGGGGCTGTATGAAGTTCAGAATGGCTTCAGCA
>NW_009970724.1:12411689-12460766 GCF_000747805.2 Chaetura pelagica
AGCAGGACTGACACTCACATGGCTCTAACTACAACAAGATAATTTAAAACATACACAAACTGTAAAAAAAACACTTTTCTCTATTGTCCTTTATTGTGTGGACATGCAAGAGCCAGCCTCGATCTTTCTCCAATTTGAAAACTCATTTCTGTTCACAGGATATTATGGGACTTGTTTTAATTCTACTATACCTCTTCCCTGACTGCAGTGAGGTTTAAGAGGTATAAGAGGTGCTCCATCTAGAACATTGTCATTTTGAAAACAACAAAAACTATTCAAATTTCTGAAGCTGAAATTAGCTGCATTTACTTAATAGACTGTCAGAAAGCTTTGAAGGGCGATGATCCATGAACTATAACTTTAAGATATCAATGTATTATATGAAAATTAATCTGAAGGTACAATAATGGATTAATGAGCAGATAATTACATTCATAATGGGCAGTAATGGGAATTATGTAATTAAAAGATGATGCATCATGTAACATGCTTCACTCAGATACAACCCTACTTTGAGAAAACATCCATAGAATTATAAGATTCACAAGGGTCCAAAAAAGACACATTCCTCATGATTTCTGTACTTGGAAACACTACGGGTAAATTTGCAGAGTCTGTATTTCAGGTGGTCGCATTATTTAATAAAACCAACTTTGCCTTTGCCTCCAAAATATAATAAAAAAGCAATGCAGTGTTTCAAACACATGAAATTATGCTCCACCCTCATCAGAGGGCTGACCTCAATGTTTAACATTTAAGATCAATTTAAGCCTCAATCTATTTCATTCCAAAAAGGAAAAAGAGACAAGGATAAGAAAATCTAGACATTTTATATGATAATGATATATAATAATATTACTAATTGAAAATGTCTTTGTCTGGCTTGCAATAGGAACAAAAAAGAAAAAATAGACAGCAATATGTGCTTTTTTCAGCTTTAAAAAACTAGCCACAGGAAAAATATAGTAGGGGAAAAAACCCCAAACTTTATGAAAAATGACCATACTAAAAAAGGTTATCTGATAGGACAGACTCAAATAAATTATGTAAGACAGTTACTGCATATGTCCTATTCACATAGTACATTAATTAGTGAGAAGGTAAAGACAGCCTGATTTTAAAATTTTAATTATTTTGCATTTCTGTTTGTGTGGGAAGGATCAACAGCAGTTTTCTACCATCTTAGAATTAATCATTCTGCTATATAAACCCTTTCTATTTTAAGAACTTTGAAAGTGTGGTTTCAGAAAAATTAAATAACATATTAGATTGAAAAATGTAATTGTTTTGTATCTTTCTTTTTCTAAAAAAATTGCAATTACAATATAACTGATTATATTCTTCTTTTAAAGAATTCTAGAAGTTGTCATTGTTTATTCAACCAATTCAGATTCAGCAAATGTGACCTACCATATCCTGAGGGAGAGATCTATCGTAGCAGTAAGCAATACATCCCTATGCACTTGTAATTCAAAGGCACTGAGGCAAAAACTGTCTAAACATTACTAAAGTCAACAAGGATGCATGGTTCATTAGTCTAGGAACTGATGTGATATGGGCCTGTGTGTGATCAGCCTGATAATTTAAGTTGCAAGTTTATGTAAACTTACTAGAACTCTATTATTAAATTTCAGGTCAGGCCTTCAACAAAGGCACCAGTCATTATAGACATTTATCACAAATCCATAACTAGTCCCCATCATGCCAATTTAATCAATAATCAATTTAGAAGATATAATTACTTTAATTGAAAACTCCTAGTTGTTTCCCTTGTATTGACTCTGACGGCCAAACTGCAGTATAAGATCAGAACATCAGTCTTTGTTCATTAACATAGAATTAGACTGTAAACCATTTAATATTTACAAGTGTGTACATGTGCAGAAAAGAGTCATGTCCAGCGGCAAATCCAGCTGCCTCCTTCCCTGTGTTGCCATCAGCTTGTCCAGGCATGTTTGATGCTGGCAGCAGTGCATACCTGACAGGGCTGCTCTTGGGCCCCTGCTGGAGCACACTACCTGCACATCAAGTCTCTTCAGCCCCCACAGCTTTACACCAGTCAGAGTGATATCTAAAATATGCAACGACACTCCACATATTGCTGGTCTACAGCCCCTCCTCTTTTTGAAACAGGACAGACTGTTGTGCCATTAGCTTAAAGAGGAGGGCTTGCAGAACTGGGCTTGTGATTGCTGTCTCAGCCTTTCATTCATTGCAACAGGTCACTGCAAAACAAAGATTTTCCCTGAGACAAAACCTCCTTCCCTCAATGATATTACACAGCGATACCCTCTTTTGCAAGATAAGCTTTCCATCTAGATGAAAGAAAACAAGATCAAAGATGATTACTTCCTGGAGGACTGTAAACAACCAACACTACAACACAGTTTCAAAGATACATTTGATCCTCAGGATAAAACTGCAGTTGTCCTACAGTTAATTGTTTGATTATAATTTGATATTAAGTTTTTCTGTGTATGAAGAAGTATTCTATTGATATTGTGTCCTGTATTTTGGGCATAGAGGACCTTAATTTAGAAGCTTGGGTTTATGAAGTTTGCAGGCACTGGTGACACAAGTCATGACTGTTATTCTGCAGTCCTGAGAAGATAAAAAGGATGTCCTAAGTAGCAAATCTGTACAAGTCTGCCCAGTTCATGTCTTCCTTATCATAATACACTAGAGCTCATTTTCTTAATCACAAGTTTGCTTTTATACAGCTTTTTAATTAATTTATAAAAATTATTCCATGAAGAAGAGAAGCAAGGTTAACCTGAAAATATGTCTGCTTTTCAAAGGAACCCTTTTTTAGACAATTTATATTGAAGTACTGTATAAAAAAAATCTCACTAGATTTAGCTATTTTTCATTTATGTGATCTTTCCAAACCGTCATTAATTTAAACTTTTATTGCTAAAAGTGCTAGAACAAACATTTTGCCAGAACTACCATTCCACATTACTCTGTAACCTAATACTCTCTAATGCAAAAGCAATTTCTACAGATCAGAGCACGCCTAATGACAGAGCACATGGCAGGCGTGTGCTACTTCTGTCAAAAGACTAGAGTTTTCTCTCCTTTTCTTCAAACATGCAGAGCTTCTAAGGAGCCTTTTTGTCAACAAATTCAGAACCAGATAAACCTGACAAACCAGTAGGTTTAAGTATCTCCACTAGATTTCACCACTGCCATAAAAGTGGAGGGATGAAGTACCTTACCTCCTCTTACAAGATGTGTAGACAGTAACCTTTGCAGAGAGGTGAAAGGTGGGCAGCACAGGATATAGTGCAGGTGGATACAAGAAATTCAGAACTGGCAGTATACTCCAACATTTAGAACAAAGAGTTTGCTTCAGGACACAAACTTGTTAGACCACAACTCTGAAGGACTATCAGTGCATGAACACAAAATGTCCCACATTCCAAAAGGCTTATTTCTACTGCATGTAATGTCAAACTATCAATAAATAAAACCAACTCACTCACATAAAGAGAAGAAAAAACAAAATCTATCTTACTAATCAATATGAAAATACCGCACTTATGACTTCAGCCATAACATGAAAAGCTCAGGGGGCATTGTTGTTCTTCTAGGTGCAAGGTCCATTAGCCATGGCTCAGACACTGCTGGTAACAGAGAGATTGTCAGATTGCCCCAAAATGCCCTGAGAACAAATCAGATATAGTCTGGAACATTTCATTTTGCTGAGGGATGAAACTGTCTTTTTCTAACTGCACCACTTCACAACATTATTGCACAAATTGCAAAAAGGGTGTTTCCCTGCAGGCCATGATCAGAAATCACTGATGCAGAAGGACTTCCAGAAGACTCTGGAGAAGGCAAGAAAGCAAAACACCTGATTTCTTCATAGAGTTTCCATCTATTATCAGTATTTGCAATTCTGTCTCTTTCTACCAAATGAAATTATTCCTGAACAGTGTTATTGGCAGCACTTCTTATTTCAGAGATGTTACTTTGAACATCATTCATTTTGGAAAACAGAGACGAGCATGCACAGAGCAGGAGATTAAGTGGGATTTGTTTTAAGAGGTATCATCATTTCAGAAGACAAAAAAACCACAAGCTTGTTTTCTTTAAATTTGTTCTACAGCCTGTGTATCCATCAAAAAAACCCAAACAAACTGGAGTTCATGGAATGCCTGACATCTTTCCATAACCCTGGAACAGTACAGGCTCAAGCAAAATGCATACCTGTGCTGAAGCACAGGAGGAGAGGGAAGGTATTATTTAATTACTCAGCTCACAAAACCAACATAAATATTTATTATAATTTCCACATCCTCTAATAAAGTTTTAAACTTGGAAATTCATGAGAAAAATCTCTTGTAACATGCACCTACAAGCTTTTTATATTTTTATTTGAGTTCAGGGTTAAAATGCAATCAGCTTTCAAAGCAAAACAACTTAATTTTCTTCTCTCTCTCAAACCAGATGACACAATGAAAAGTGAAAGGAAGCTTGGCTTAGTTTCCCCAGATTTGTGATATTTCTTGCGTACGCATCTGTTTTTCAAAAAGAGTCTAGTATCACAGTGATGTCAATAAAGCATACTTGCTGTATTTTACTTGCCTACTGGTTTTGAAGCATAAATTTCACATGGATCAAATTTTATCTAAATTTTCACACGAATGCCAGTAGAGAAAGACTAAAGGAGTTCATATTATACTGTTAAACAAGTCTCATGGCAAGGCATCTTAATAATTAAACATTATCCCTTTCTTGATGGAGAAAAATCGTGGCTGAAATTTCAATATAGGTACTCCAAACAGAAATGCACGAGTAAGCATTTGCTGCAATTAACTGAAGGCCACAAAATCACCAGTAACTTTTTTTTAAAAGGTATTTTTCTTCTGCAGCTTAGATAAAAATAATCTTTTTTTTTCTCATTGACCACTTTCAAAGCAGAATACTGAAGAAATCTTAACAAGTGATGTATAACTTTGGTTTTAATCTCTAGGTTTCCACTTCATCTAGTTCTGTTCTTTTCTGTCTCCTCCCACACAGACCAATGCATTTAAAAGATGATGGAAGTAATAGTTTTACAAGACTCCATTTGAAACCAGATGAGTTTTTCACTCAGAATCCATTTCAGAGTTCCTATGACTTCCTGCTAATTTAATTATTTCCATTCTCTCTTTTGCACAAGCCTCAATATAGTGAATATGTATACATCAATTAAAACTGCCTACCTGCCTGCTGCATGTAATTATAATTGTAAAGAGGTTTACAAGAGTATTGGGTTGTTTTTTTTCCATCAGCAGGTAAGAAATAAGTAACATATACAAATTAGTGCAATTTACAGACTCAAAGAAGTCATAATTTTCATTCAAAATGCAAGGGAATAAAAAGCTTTTAGTAATACCAGGAAGACAAGCATATTTCTAATTCCATTCGTTGCTGTGACTTGGTCTTCAGTTGGTGGGTTTAATCCCTAAAGATACCAGAAAGGCCATTAATGTTTTTTTAAACTTGCTTAAAGAAATAGTTTTAGCCCCAATACACCAGTTGAAATGCTAGCGCTGAAAGAGACCTTACTGAAGTCTCTCCTGTGCCTACTTGATCTGAGTTGGCACTTTCATTTCTAACCCTTGTGCTGCCTAGTTTATTTGACAGCTGAAATAATAACTGGGCAAAGGTGTTTGAGGGAAACAATTATAGTGTCTAATCTCCTGGGTGATTTTTATGTGAATAATTGCATATAGAGAAAAAACACAACCTACTGTTCACCAAAATATACTTGCAAATTGATTTTAAAGGTTTGAATTACACACCACGCAGCTAAATTAAAATGCCTAATTTCAGAAGAGTTAATATCCTCTACAAAAATATATTGCATATATATAGAAATTTGTTGGATGAAAGGAAAATTGTTATGGGACATCTACATTTGCTAACACACTTTGAGTAAAAGGAAAACAGAGAGGTATGTAAGAATCAATGAGCGTATTAGTTTTATCTACTGTATAGTCCCTGCCCAAAGACACTCAGAGAAGGTCAAAAGTATCAGTTGTACATCTGACAACTGTTAATAAGAAAGCTTTAGCTTGCCACGCAACAGTGGACAACAACTGGAAGGATCCAGTGCTCTAGGTAAGTGAATTTTCCTATAAATAAAATATAATTTCTTAACCTGGAAATGCTCATCTTCCAACCCTACACATCAGCAAATGCAATAGGATGGAGCTACTGGAATAATTCCTACACATTCCAAGTCAAGCATACAGAGCAAGGAGCATAAACACATGCTCACCTCAGTAGACAAAACACACAAAAGAGATTTTACTGCTGAAATCCCTCTATGTTTTGTCCTAAGAAGAGGCTGTGTTAGTTCCCTCAGCTCTATCAACAAAACTGTAGTTTACATCTAATTTCCCAAAGTCAGTGAAACATCTTTTCATGGCACCAGGCAGATAAGTTGAAATAGTAGATACAAACATGATCAAGCATGTCCAATAAGCACCATGATCTCAAACTTCTGTGCCACAGATGTTACTTTGTTAAGAGATAGTTGAGTGTCTCTGCATTGATATGCTTGAACCAGCACAAGTGTCACTTCATTCCTACATGATGTTTTTATTTGGGAAGACAGGTGCTCTTGTGACAGAATATCCCAAAAAAAGAACATCTAAAATATGTATTCACCAACATCTGTCTTGCTTGGCCTTAAATGTATACTTCAGTAGCTTCTTGAAGTATGAGCAAAAGGTTTTTCACTTACTTTGACCTGCTAAAGAAGATTCAAGAGGCTGTATGCCAAAAAATACTTAGATAGAAAAGTAACCTTGACTACAGAAAATGTGGGCACTGGAACTTGAGTTGGAAGGGGGAAAAAAAAAACAATATAACCCGTAACGAAAGAACTCTCAAGTGTCTCTACAAAATATAGAGCTTAAAGCAATATATTTTTCAATTGACACAACATTTTTGGAACCTTTGTAAAAAGGAGGTATGACTAATATGTTGAATACATACTTTTTTTCAGTTGTAGGTATTTACATATAAACCTTGCATTTTATTTTAGGCTATGTCAAAAATACCAGTAGCTTTGTTTGATAGAACCAATTTGGTTTGGGATTTTGGAGCTTTTTGTCTTTGCTTATTTTTCTTTCCCATGGATATAGTACAGTTTAACCTATGTAGCAGTGTTCCACATGCCATATAAAAGTACTATTGGAAATAGCAGAATAGCGTTTTTACTTATCTGTCAGATTTTACTGTCATGCATGACCATGTTCCGCCCAAAATCTTTTAGAAATAACACAAAAATATATTCCATCACCAATGAGATGAACACGTTAAAATCATAAAGAATCACATGCACAGTGTGAATTTCTGCATTCTATAGTGCATGCTCCTGGAAGACTATTTCTATATCTGTATTGTGAGACAGACCCACAGAAATACATGCTTAAATAGAAAAGCACACGCAGCCCGGCCCTACTTTGTATCTTCAGTCTGGCAGAATCACAGCAGCTGATGGTATAGTACCATCATTACATAGCTGGTGATGCCAAGTTAATTAACCAAAAATCAGAAGTATTTTTTAACCTAGAAATCAGAAGTATTTATTTAGTCCAGAGTAAACTGATGTCTGATTCTGAGTGAAAATAAGAGTATTCATCAACTTCCATGGTTTTTTTTCCCATTGTTTTACTAAGGCAAGTGCTGTAAATAGGTACTTGAGAGACGTAAATTTCTAATACAGAATTTTTCTTTATATGGCTGGTCTAGTGGGAAGTGTCCCTGCCCATGCAAAAGAATTGAAACTAGATGATCTTTAAGGGTCCTTCCAACCACAACCATTCTATGATTCTATGAAATAAAAAACAAAGCAGAAATTCAGAACTTAGAAATGTGGACAGACAATGATTAGCGGTATTCAGTGAGGAAAAACATGAGCTAGAACACTTAATGGATAATCAGGTACACAATGTTAAGTAAATTATATAGGTAATTTCATTGAAAAAATTTAGAAGCAATAATGGACAAAAAACAGATATGTTCACCATAAAATATGACACTAACACAGGCCTACATAAAATTGTAGGTTTTTTTAAATCAAATTGAAATATACATATCTGAAAATAAGACTGTTGATGTCTACATATCCAAAAATATTCAAAAGGAGAGGAAATACATTCTTGAAGATTATTGTCCAGAATATACTTCCATTATTAAAAAAAAAAAAAAAGTGGATTAAGCTTTGGAATGACAAGTTATTATCTAGATCTGTTAGTCTACTAATCTTTCAAAGAATTGGCAGATTTGGATAATTGGTAGAATTGGATAACTTTAAATTTGACTAGCCAGAGCACTAGAATCTGCACATTATTGTAAATGCCTGTTTTGGAAGGAGAAGAATCAGAAAACTTAAACTGTCTTTATCCCCCACTAAATTTTAAATAAATTATTCAAACAATGTTATCTATGCTACAAGAAAAACAGCTATCTAAACAAATACTTCCTTTCACATAATCAGTTTTTAAAAATTTATCTTCTACAAAAAAAAGAGCAAGAATCTGTACACAGTATATCAATTAATTTTTAATACTGCTGTAGATGTTTTAATATTTCAGAAGAACATTTTCATTAATGACTACAACAATAAAATGGTTTATAACAGATCAATCCCTGAACATCTCAACCCATTACTTGATCCCTTGATCTCCAGTTTGAATGAAAATAGATATCTCACTAAATAGATTTATCACTAAAATTCTTTCTTGATGTGCTCATAAGCACTATCATCAGTTCTCTGAGCCAGTGGTTTATCATGGGACAGACAGAAAACAGCTTTCCTAACATGAACAAGGTAATATTTGTTGTCATTTTCACTTTCATGGCTCATTTTATCCATTTTTGTTATCATGGATAAACAGCACAGCTTTTTGGGATCAGTGCCTTTTGGTGAAACTTGTTCTTGTCCACAATTAGCTTTGTTACCAGTAGAGCAGGCACATCTCTAGTCTTGACTTTTTGATACCAGTCAAAATATTCCCAGCCTCTCACAGGACATGGAATTCGCAGACATTAGTGTAATATATATGTACATTAGCGTAACATAAATACGTACACCTTAATGCAAGATTCATATGGTTGAATCACCAAGTTCTATGCACAGCAAATAAAAAGGGGGCTCTTTTCCTCTTAAAATTTCTCAAGACAAGAACAACAGCGAGAATTAGCTTTTTCTTTTGTAATCAGAATCACTTGAAACAAAGTAATCTCAGATGACGCTAGCTAATATTTCACTATTCTCAGTGTTTTCCACAAAATAAGATATGTTTTTTATGGAAATAACACAGAGTTTTCTATTGACTCCAGTGCACATTGAATCAGGTTCGTATGAAGCATTTGGTATTTTCTTTCTTATGCACACCACACAATTTCTCTCTCACTCTTCCCTTTAAAAGTCTTTTATGAATAAAACCACAAACAATTCATATAGCAATTATAACCAAAATAATACATGCTTTAAATACAAAAGCAATACTCTAAGGACAACATGACATGACACTTGTCGGAACAAAAAATGCAAGTTCTCCAAACTAAACCAGCCTTATACTATAAATTAAAAGGCTTTATCCCAGATGTGTTTTAAATGTCTTGGTAGCAAAGGGTTTATTAGATGTTATTAAAACTACGAGTCCTTGTCTGTGCTTCCTTCTCAGTTGCATCCAGGACAGATACTTTTTAGAAATGTTGACAGCAGATTTGAACCCTCTTATACCTCTCTTGAAAGCTGTTGTGTGAGAAAGGGGCAAGTTTTTATTTATGTAGCTCAACTGATATTCAGGCTCTCTAGAAGTCTTCTTACTACATCAATATTTCAGTCACTACCTGGGCATGAGCCATTTGATCATTTGGTGGTGAACAGATTACCATCCATTTGTTCTCCTAATGGCAGTTTAACAGGTATTAGGAACACATTTGCTACCAGAAAATGGAAGAGGTTCTAGAGAATACGAATTTACAAGAGAAAGGACTTTTAAAGGTCTCATTTAAAGGCATAATAAATGAGACTTGTTTGATATTACCCATAATGTACTGCCATATATAGCGTGCCAATACCCTCTAGTGGATGCACTTGCTTGTGTTTATGTCACCCTGTATTAGCTGGCATACTAAGTCCTAAAGATCCATAAGCCTTCCCATAAAAGATTCTCCTTGCTCATTTGGCAAACGATAGCAGTTTTATAGCAAAGGTGTCATTAATTTATGTTCTGCAATCTACTGTGCAGTAAGGTTTAGTTAACATGGTCCCTAAAACAGCTTCTCCTTCTCCCAACACATGTAACTTGATTAAAATCTTGATGGAATTTTATGAAATGCTGTGTGAATTCATATGGGATAATAAATAGAAACAACTGAAGGCAGCTTGACACTTGTGTATTTATTCCTTTCTGTTCAGCAGCTTAACGCTATCGTCTGTTACCATGAAGTGACTTATACAACTATGTCAAGCTCAGAACATGTTGAAGAGGCAGCTTGCATGAGCCAGACTGGGGGTGAGAGAGAAGATTCCATTATCATCAGAGAGGCAGAGTTTAAATTGATTGCTGTACACAGAGCGCTTTCTGAATTGGTAATGTCTCTTTCAGCTGCAAGACAGCCTCTGTGAACAAACAGATATCCCTACAGCTTATCTCTAATCATTTGCCATCAAACAGCAGAGAGGAAAACACCACCTATCTTACTGGTTTGCAAACGGGAACTTGTCAGCTAAAGTTGTAAAGTAAGGATTCTGTGCATCATTTCCTGAAATTGTTGCACATATTCCTAAATTTAGCAAGTGTGTCTGTGTCTGCAAGAGGCTGTACTCAGTTGAAGGAATTTATTGTGTTCAGCCCAAAATTTAAGTGCAAGGCATTAGAAGGGCTAACAGAACACAGCATGTGTGTGTTAAGGACAAAAGAAAAGATCTCTGGCATGCCAAATTTTAACAGCGAACTTAAAAATCATCCTTCACTAAAAAGTAATTAGTACCTAATTTATTCATATGGAAACATTACTAGAAGAAGAAATAAATGGTGCCCTTGTACTAGATGTTTTTCAAAAGCAGCCATGCTCACTAATAACATATCTGAATGACATCCAAATCTTCCCTTGCGTTTTCTTGCAAAATGCATGGATGAACATGCTCTCTATTACATTGATAGGTCTTCATAAAGCACCTCAATTTCTTAAGAAAATAGATCTTATGCTTACATCTTAGAAAACCATTGTTGCACATACAGTATGAAGAACCACTATCTACATCACATCAGCTTTTCTACAGCAAATAAAAAATAGTAGCCTTCTTCTGATCACTTTGTAGCCTAACTACACAGAGCTGAAATAAAGGTTGGGTTACCATATGGGAGAAAAATAAAAATAAAAGCATTGAACAATAAAATACTATACTGTGTACTCCAGATCCTGACAGAAGTAAGCGAATAAACTGTAATTTGAAATTGCTTATGTTGTTCTTTCTGCTCTAAGGGGCTAACACCCTCCACAGACAAGCACAGATATTTCTTGGTGACTCAATGCAATGCAGTATCAGATAATTTTCCATTTCAAGGTTAAAGTCAAGCCAGAGAAAACCTCAGTAGATCCTGGAGGAAGAGCCAAGGAAAAAGAATAAGGGCTTGACTTCTGCTGGGCTTTAGAACAAGTGGGAAAACAGCACTTTGACAGAAATTGTTCAAAAGCAGGTTTTACTTTGTAATCACCATTTTACTCTTAAATACATGGCAAGTGGTCACAAAGTGTAATTAATCATTACTAATAAGGCAAAATTAAAAACATTTCTAAAATGTCATATTATTCTAAATTGAGGTTTTATTTTCTTCATTATAATTCCTTTCCTCATCAGATACGTGGTCAAAACCAAAGTAGGAGAGAGCAAAAAGAAAGCAGCAGCAAACAAATTTTCAGGACACAAACAGCTGCCTGTACCACATGACTACACAAATTTGGAGAGTCAACAGAACCTGACTGCAATCAACACAGAGATCTAACCTGGTGTTTCAATGATCAAAAGTAAGTTGTTTAAAAATTAACCATAACTAAAGGGCAACATTCTCAAAAGAATGTTTCTATTTTATCCTCTCGGAAACATGCAGTGTTCAGAGCTACTCTCCATAGTAATAATCTCCTATCAAGCAAATAGCAGAATGACAATTCAGTAGGCTTCACAACATGAGAAAAGGTAAGGATATAGATGAACACAGATGAAATAGCATGGAATATTTAACTAATTATTGCAGTTAAAGAGCATTGTTCTAGTTTAGCACTTGCTTCTCTACGAATTCAGCAGGCTCAATTTTCCACATGGATATTTAAAATTTAAATAAAATACACCCTTTGCTAAGTGTTTATAATACACACAATATAACAAAGAAAAGCATATTTCTATCAGTTCTATTTTCTCTGCTAGAGGAGTACACTAAGAACAACATACTAGGACCTAGCTTTAGTCCAGAGGAAGGACCCCATGTGAAATAAGGCCAGGCCAGTATCTGTACATCTATTACAAGCAGTCTGTAGATCACTATTTTTCACACTAGCTTTTCTCCTGTGAGAATTTTTTCTTTGCCAAACTTCCTCTTAGGAAGAGGTGAAACAAACTCATTGCAAACATATTAAATTCGGCACTTGTAAATACATAAGAGAAATAAGTACAGCCACACCTCCACTGCAGGAGGAGGAAGAGGAGAAGCAGTCACTAAGCTGTCCTCCTCCTCCTAGGTTGCCACTTCAAGTGAGACCCAAGAGCAGGAGCTTCTACCAGGCCTGATAGCTGCTTCATGGCACACTTCTAGCTCCTTATCAGTTTTCAATAGAACAGAAAGCACAGAAGCACTAACAGTTTTACTTGGCAGCATTCAGATGGGAGTTTGGCCAGAAACCAAAGAAGGCTTGAATCCTTAGACCTTCTCCCTGCACTGCCATGAGGGTTGTCCCTGGCTCCCACCAGGAGCCCCACGGCACCCAGAGTGACCCTGATGGGAGAGCTGCAGCCCTCACAGCTGTGGCTGCTGCTACTCCATGGGCAAGCACAGGGCTGTTAGTGTCTCTGGTTGGCCAAACTGACAAATTACTCCAAATTATTTCAGCAAGATGAAAAAAAAATTTCTGTATGTTTGATCCTTCATTTTGCTTTATAGAATGGCGTTACAGGAGACATGAGAGCGGAGATGAGACAAGGCAAGAATTGTTTAGGATAATTCAAAAGAATAATTTTATTCCCCCAATAAAGCGAGAGTCATGACAGCACACAGCCACTTTCAACTCCACATCCCAGCTCCAAGCACACTGTTTTGCAGCCATGAATATGGACACTGCAAAGAAAAAAAAAAAAATTATAATCTTTCCCTTCCTACATCCTGGCGGCAGACCAAAAATCAATACCAGTTCCCTAAGTAAAATCTCACCCTGACAGGGCCTCTCTGCTGGCTACACAGCAATACTAATGTTCTTGTAGTGGTCTTTAGACAACACAGGGATGTCAATATAATTTTATTCTACTTTTCTTGCTTGCCAGCTCCCATCTGCAACCAATTCATAACCTCAGTTACTCATACCTTTGCACAAATGGAGCTATTCTCCACCTACACATTTAGCTGTCCCTTTCCTCGCTCCAGTGCTTCTCTGATCATTATGACAGCCTTTGCAGTGTGTCCCTCCAAATCTGCTTTGCCTTTAATATTTCACTAAAATGCCAATGAAAACTGCCTTTGCCTCCTGGGAGCACAAAAAAATCATCATCTTCAAGCACAGTAGACAAAGCCTGTTCCCATTAGGCTAAACAAATAAGCAATAGCGTCAGAAAATCAGGGGTATATATTGAAGACTTTGAGAAGTCTTAACCTCAGAATGCTTCAGAGATATTAGTTAACTCCATAGGGAAAATATTCTATTTTATAGGAAAAAAAAAGTTGTATATACACTTGGCAGAAGTGCTGGAAAAACACAGTGCATACCTTCTGGTGAGCAACACCACAATACATTCTAAAGCTTTGTATCATAAATATTTAGGTTTCCTATCAGGCATCTGGCTGTAGAGAAAGACAAACAGCAAAATGGCCACCTATATACAGACAATGTTTGCTAAACATACCTGCAAGGAAGGACAAGCGCTCCTCAGTCAGCACAGCTCTCCCACCTTCAGGAGTGCTGGGGGTTTGGAGACTCTGAGGCAGGGCCAGGGCCTGCACAGCACTTGGGCCGGCCCAGCCACAGCAGCCCCTGGCCAGCAGGGCACGGGCCTGCCAAGGAATCATATTTCCCTGTTTCTTTCACTGTTTTCACATGGTGCCCAAGGCAGGCACAGTGCCAGGCAGCCAGGGCCTTGCTCTCCCGCAGGCCCCCATCCCCACAGACTGCAGGCCACCATCCCCATGGCTGACACTGCTTACAAGCTGAGCAGTGGTAGCAAAGCTTGTGGTAAAAAAAACACTTAACCTTTTCTGATCTCACAAAAATGTTGTCTTTAAACAAAGAAAAGCCCCACACCACAGATCTGTTCCAGAACGGAGTCCAGCAGGTCTGTCACTACCCTCAGCCTCAACGCCCCAGCCGGCCTCACTCTTCGTCCCTCAGCTCGAAAGGCAAACACAAACTTTGCAGCAGCATTTGCTCTGCTACAACACCAACACGCACCACAATACCACATTTGTTTTTTAAGAGCACAGTACAGTAAGCATGAAACATTATCAGATATTACTTTCTCAGCCAAGATTCAAAGTTAAACATTATTTTGGGAGGCAACCGTAAGATATGTAAGATCAAAAACAGCAAGAAAGTTTGGGAGCAGCTGTTTTGAAGATGCATAGTAACAGACTCAGTCCCTCATCACCATTCCTCCGACCTTCTCTTTTCCCTCCCTGTCTCTGTGCACCCACCCTGATCTCCAGCTATTTCAGCTGCTCAAAGATGTGCTCAGACTCTGAAGCCCTGACATTCAGCTACTAGTCCACAGTGAATCAACACCTCCCTGTATTCCAGAGAACAATCACAAGAACTCTTAACTGCATTGGATGGAAACCTGATGCAAGTCCAGATGCATTCAAGGCCTGTAGGAATTGAGTCCTGTACTGTGCAAGAATTGCTAAGTATTGTTTTGGACCAGGTAAAGGACTTGGGAGTGGTCAACATGAGCCACCAGCGTGCACTTAGAGCCCAGAGGGCCAACTACATCCTGGGCTGCATCAAAAAAAGGTCTCTGGTGAGACTGCACCCTGAGTACTGCATACAGTTCTGGAGCCCTCTGCACAGGAACTACACAGAGCTGTTGGACAGGGTCCAGAGAAAGGCCACAAAGATGATCAAAGGGCTGGAGCACCTCTGCTATGAAGACAGGCTGAGAGAGCTGGGGAGAAAGCTCCTGGGAGACCTTATAGCAGCTTTCCAGTACCTGAAGGGGACTTAAAGTAAAGCTGAGGAGGGGCTTTTCACCAGAGAAGGTAGTGATAGGACAAGGGGTAATGGTTTTAAACTGAACGAGGGTAGATTTAGCTTAGACATCAGGAAGAAATCCTTCACTATGAAGGTATTAAGGCACTGGAATGAATGGCTTGCCCAAGGAGGTTGTTCAAGCCCCCTCCCTGAAGGTGTTCAAGGCCAAGTTGGATGATGCCGTGTGCAGCCTGGTGTAGTGTGAGGTGTCCCTGCTCATAGCAAGGAAGTTGGAACCTGATGATCTTTAAGGTCCCTTCCAACCTTAACTATTCTGTAATTCTAAGGTACACCAGAGTAAAAAAAATCCAGATTACTGGTATTGGTTTCAAGGACATTACCCTGAATTCACAATGCAGTAAGATTCAGCCTGGTAGAAAGCAGATTGAGAAAATTCTCCCCCCTCACTAAAGTCTCAGTAAAAGTAAATTTTTTTAGTAGTTCTTAAATTTGAGTCATCCAGAACATTTTTTACAAGAAGTAATATATTGTTTGTGAATAGTGAGGATCTGGGCATAGTACCCAGAAATCTACAGCAGTTGCTCATATATTCAGGCATACCATAGAAGACTGGTTCATTATTTCCACCCTGTGACAGCTTAAAGAGTTTTGTCTTTTTTGCTTCCTACAAGGCATTTTGACAAAAAAAAAAAGTATTAACAATTTCAGAATACCATTGCTACATATAGATATGGATTTTGAAAAAGCATTTTAAGAAATCAAGTTAAAATTAGCATGTAAATGGCTTATGTGAAGTAGAAGCACTGGGAAAGATTAACACCTTGCATGGAAGAAGTGGAGGCAAATGCACTATAACAGACGAGAAGACTTTCAAGAAGATCACAAAAGGAGCTAGAAATGCTGAGAATCATGAACAGGACTAAAAACAAAATTGGGGCAGGTGATAGTCTTTGAGTATTCCTATTGTGTGGATGGAAACGACAGATAGACACCACATAAATATATTTTAATCTTGAATTTCATGTTGGTTTTGTCAGGATGCACCAACTTATTTTGCTACTTTACATTATTCATGGGGAGCATATATTTCAATTAAAAGTCCCTGATAATAATTTTCATTGCAGGCCTCCTAACAAAATTGATGATAAAGGTATTTATATACAGTATTGCTCTTAGCATGTCAGCATAAAATCACATAACTTAATTTTATTTCCAGTATAAAAAGGTGTTTCAGAGCAATTAATAGACATCCCCTTATATTAGTGTAGGATGACAGGATACAAAAATTTGTATATTCCATTTATTCCATAACCACCTGTGAATTATCACCATGATAAATGCAAAATATTTCACATTTGGCTAATTCAGAACCAACATTAGTTTTCTTCATAGCCAAAATAATTGGGCCAAATCCCTGGCAAGTACAAGTCAGTCAAGTCTACTCCAGCACATGCTGTCTAAAGTTCAGATCTTAGATTATGATCTGACCCAGGACTTACACTGAGTTGTATCAACAAGTGACAGAATGAACGTCCTGTCAAAAACTCGTGTCCTCACTTAATATTAACTTATTGGAAAATAAAAATAAAAACAAAGAGGCACAAGGGGGAAATATCATCAGTAAAAGAGAGGTAGCAGATTAGAAGAAAAAAATCTAAAAAGCACATTACTTATAAACAATAAGAAATTTTCCCAGAAAACTGAAAAACTTTTTACACTGAATTTTTACTACTTTGTTTACAAAAAGAAGATATTTGCAAAGATTGATAATTGTTCTTTCACAGGATAATAAACCCAATATGATTGACACTGAAAATAGGCACATATCTTGGTAACCCAAGATATGAACACAGGCTGGGGAAGGTCACAGTTCAGAGAAGCCCTGTGGAAAAGGACCTGGGGGTACTAGTGGATCAAAAGATGGACATGAGCCACCAATGTGCAGTTGCAGCCCAGAAAGCCAACTCCATCCTGGGCTGTATCAAAACAAGTGTGGCCAGCAGATCAATAGAGGTGATTCTGCCCCTCTGCCCAGGTCTGCCCTGACCTCATCTAGAATACTGTGTCCAGCTCTGGTGCCCCCAGCACAAGAAAGATGTGGACCTATTGGAACGTGACCAGAGAAGGGCCATGAAAGTTATTTGAGGGCTGGAGCACCTCTCTTATGAAGACAGGCTGAGAGAGTTAGGGTTGTTCAGCCGGAAAAAGAGAAGGATCCAAGCGGACCTCATAGTGGCCTTCCACAACCTGAAGGGGGCCTACAGGAAGCTGAGAAGGGTCTTTCTACAGGGGCTTGCACTGAGATGAGTGGTAATGATTTTAAGCTGAAAGAAGAGAGATTTAGGCTAGAGGTCAGGAGGAAGTTCTTCAGTGTAAGGGTGGTGAGACACTGAAACACACTGCCCAGAGATGTTGTGGGGGCTCCATCCCGGGAAGTGTTCAAGGAGAGACTGGATGGGCCCCTGAGCAGCCTGTTCTAGTGGAAGTTGTCCCTGCCTGTGCAGGGGAGTTCGAACTCTATGATCTTTTAGGGTCTCTTCCAACTCAAAAAATTCTTTGATTTCTTAGTGAAAACTGGGACAAATTTGCTCAAAATTTGTCATTTTGCCTAGGGCAAAAATCTCACAGTGAATTCATGTGGCGTTAGAAGTACAACCTCTCTCAGATTTGGACAAACTCTCCCCAAAAACCCATATGTAAAAAGAACTGGCAAAACAGCTTCCACAGACCTACGGATAAAATAAAATATACGATCTTCAAATATGCTGTAATTAATGTGGCTGCCCACATTACTGAAAAAGCCAACTCTTCCCAAATGCTTAGGAAAGACGAAGTGAAGAGCATTATGGACTCCTCCTCATACTTCACCTCAGACCAACACGTAAAACACGTGTTCTTCAGTTAAACTGTGATATCCCTCTCTTTCCACACACACAGATATATATTTAGATATGCAATAGGAAAGCTGACAAAATACGTATACTGTGCACTTGCATTTTAAGGAATACTTCAGGAAAATGGTGTATGTTGTTAGAAGCCCAGCTCCTGAGTTTAAAAATAATTATGAAGCTCAGGTAAAAAAAAAAAATATTTATATATATATATATGTATATGAAACATGGTTCTCAGCAAAGAACAGTCCAAAGCATAGGACTGCCAGGGCAGGAAAGAGATTTTCCACTCCAGACCAGTACAGAGTAGCAGGTACAAGGTCTAAGTCAGTAGACTAGCACCCAGCCTGTCTCAGAGTCAGCAATGTACCATACACTCTCAACTCAACGCTTAAAGAAATGCAGTTCCTCCACAGCAGGAGCTCTGAAATCCAGGGTTTACAACAGCAGCCTAAAGGATTAAACTGACAAGAATATAGATTTCAGATTTGCATTTTTAAATTACCTGGATATCATATAAAAAGAAAAAAAAACCCACATGTTATTAGTATTAATTACAGTTCAGGGAATGTTATATTTAATCTTCTGTAGAGTTCATCTGCTTTTATTACAAACTCACTAGCCAAGTATGTGCATAATTTAAGTTAGGCCAAAAAGCCCTTGACTTCCCAGTAACAAGTAAATAAAGGAGTTCTACATGCAGCTACAACTTCTGTGTTCCTAAACATGTTACTAAGGTGACCCTGCCAAGTGTCTCAACATCCATCACATAGCTTTGAACTGCTGCTGGTATTATGCATGAAGCAGGAACCTAGACACAGAAGGAACTTCCCCACTTGAATATTTATTCATATTTTATTTCACTTGTTTTGTAACTTATACAATGAAACAAGTCAGACTATCAAATGCAATGCAACTTACGCATTCCCACTATCTTTGTAGCAAAACTGGTGTTCAAAACATATAAACCCTAACTTACAATAGTAGTCATTAGTATTATATTATTTCTTAGTGTACTGTATTCAACTGTTTTAATTTCAAGAAAGTGAAAGATTGAAAATCCCTCCTTGCTTCTACTACTTATATTATGCCCTTCAAATTCTTAAAAAAAAAGTCATAGAATAATCACAAGTAGGAGACTTTGTCTAGTATGCTCATTCAGTTTAAAGTTAGCACAGTTCCAGCTACAATGTCCTGGAGGCTTTCAGTCTGCCCACTGAATAAGTCAGTAACTTCAAATCAGCTGTTACAATCAAAACAGAAGGGAATAACAAAAACATTTTATTACAACTTGATCCCTATCAATTTATTTTTTTCATTTAAAAATTATTGCATTGAAAAAACAGACTACTATGATTTTTAATTTTTAAAAACAGTTCAAATCAAACAGCAAATGTAAGGATTTATCTTTCAGCCTTGCTCCATATACAAACAGACTTACACAGTAACAGCAAGATAAGATATACAGCACTGAAGCTGAAGAGAAGGCAAAGCAAAGAAAAATTTTAACTTCAAAAGCTTCAAGGAAATGGTTTCTTTTCAATTGAATTTCAATGAAAGGCCAGGAGGGGTTAAAAAGAGTAAAACACCAGCTATCTGGCCCACAACCAAGATGATGCTGCCAGCAGCATCAAATGCTACATTTACCCCAGAAGCAGTTAGGATGTAGTTCTGGTGGGGATTAGGAGATCATTCTTGGAGCTCACCCATGAAGGAAGTTCTTCTCCATGAAGGAAAAATGTAGCCTATATGCCTCATCTAAGGTCCCAGCACAGCTCTTGCCCCAACAGCTGGCAGCACAGTTGCCTCACAACAGTTAGAAGAAATGAGAACGTGGACTGCCTACTTAAACTAAGCATTAGATCACTGTAACTCTGGGTGAGGGATCACAGAGAGCAGCACCTCCAAGGCAGAACCCTCTTGCCTGCCTCAAAAGGAAATTATCCAATACTCCTTACTTTAACATTGTAAAGAAGATTCACATTTTCTACTAGAAAACACTGTCTTGCTCTTTTCCTGGTTGCTGGCCAAAACTGAGACTTAAATCAGGCAGTGCAGAGGTAGAAATAACATCTTGCTAAGATTCATTAGAGGTTATTTCCTCAGTTTTGTTCTTAAAAGGTACTTTACTTTCTCAGGAGTGACTGTGTAGTGCCTGACCATTGGAGAAGAAAGCATTACATATGGCTATCACATTAAAGAATCTGAAGCTGAACTGAATATAAAGTCTGTGAAACGTGAAAAAAATTGGAGTTTTTGCTTTCTACTGTATTTAAATATACACTTTTCTACATAAACAAAGATCATTAAGTTAATCTGCCTAGCTCTGGGTACCCAGCAATGAGTGGCCTGTTAAGTCAACACAAGCACAAGCAGCTCAGCTGCTTGCTTTTTAGTCCAGCCTTTTGAAAAAGAGTAGCTTTTGTCTTCTCCTTCTCTGTACCTATCTTTAATAACATAAAGCCAGGAGAAGAAGGATGGATTAAAATTAAATGGAGCTGCTTTTTCACAGGTCCTGGGCAATGAAAAGACTTGAAGTAAGTGTGGAAACCACCAAGGCAAGTCTTGCAGCCTCCCTGCAGGACAGTCAGTGTTCCTAGAGCAGGACTGGAAACAAAACACTAGTTAACCTGAGTCTAAGATGGTCTTTTAAGAAGGCAAAACAATCCAAAAAATTCAGCCAAATTTGTTTTCCTAACAGTGGTACAGCAAAAATAACCAAAAATCAATCACCTGCTTGCCCTGGCTCTTTCTCTCCAACAACAAAAAGAACAAAAAGAATTAGAAATCAGCTCAAACCCTGTAGTACTTTGAACTCTTGTGACTTCTGGTCCAATCTCATTCTTTTTCCTCATCTAGCTGACAATTTTTTTGCACAGTTTTAAACAGTTCCAACTCTGCTGACTTTAAATCTGTTGCACCAGTGTATATAGGCATAAATAAGGCTCTGAAACTCTACAGCTTTGCATAACCAGGTGAAGGGTTAAAAAAACGCAACAGGTCAGGGCGAGATGGCCACAGCACATGGTGCCCTCAGAGTCTCAAGCACCATCCCCATGCTGCCCGGGCATGTTGCTACCTCCAATAGCAGTGGCTGTGCCCCACATCAGAGGGGAAGGCATCTGCCCCCATACCTTGCTCTGCTGCCTGCTCCAGTAACAGGCATCATCCCACAGATGGATGGTGGCTGAAGGCTTCAATAAGCGATTTTTCCTGCATTTGCTTTTAAAACTGTTTCACAATAAAGAAACTATTGATGTGCGAACCTCTAAAGGTTCAGAGTTACCTCAGTTTGGATTAGCCCTGAAGCATTCACTGTTTTATTCAAGTCACCCTACCCGGGATCTCATGGTAGCAACAGACTTCCTCAGGAGATATTTGTTATTGCAACTTTGCTGTTCTGGTTGTGAGTGTTAGGTTATACTCCTGAAAAAAAACTTTATTGAACATTTCAGAGCTTTTTTTTTTTAAAATAAAAACCTGCATAGCCAATTGTCAAAATCTGTGCTACGTAAAAGGAAGCCCTAGTTTCAGATTTTTTCAATAATTTGTAATTATTAAGTTTCAAGGACATATTTATGTATTTTGTTAACATTTTTTTCCCCCATTACAAGTTCCTGAATTTATCTAGCTCTACCAGAAATAAGGCTTGTACTTTTTTTTTCTTCTGGAATCATAAGCCAAAAAGTTCACTAGGTCAAGACAAGCCTGATTCAAGGCACTGAAGTCTTAGGGCTTCACTGTGATGCCCCAAACCAAAAAAAAAAAAAGCTATTTTAAGAATTTTGAGTCTCCCATTATCTCTACATCTTCAATCTTTGATTGCCTTCCTCCCTTCCTTTTAAGGCCATGTTACTTTTGTTTCCCTGAGAGATGAGCCTTCATGATATACAATCAGAAAAATTGTTTTGCATGAGCTCAGGCAGCAGCATCCTACCCAGGTCTTCCAAACTACACTTCATTTTACTGGGTGTCCCAGGTTGCTTTTAGTAACAGGAAGTAAATTCAGACAGATTCTCATTTTCACAAGTGCTTAATGGTTTGCATTTCCTCGGGAACAGATTGTCTTTGTGTTTTGGTTCTGCCAGTATTTTAAGTATAACTTGGAATACCTATGTATTGATGGCTTTTCCCACTTTCCACGTTTACTGTGTTAAATACACCAAACACAACTTAACAAAACCTCTCCTAAAACAAAACAAAAAAGTCATGATCCAAATCACAATTTTTCTTCCCCTTGAAACTTCTATTGCACCACTTAAATTCCATATATAAATTCAGTAACTGTATTTTTCTGTTTCTCAGATTATAAAGTTCCTGTAGGTTTCTAAGAAACACAACATAGCGGGAAAAAAAAACAACCAACAAACAACACAATCAAAGAGGCCAAGATTAGAAAGTGAGGTAGAGTCACCTGAATTTCTCTTGAGCTCTTTATTCATCAACTCCTGTAATTTCCAGTTTATATTATTCTCATGGTAGAACACAACTCCAACATACAGTGCAGCACATCTTGAAGAAGAGGAAAACCACAGAATATTTCAGAAAATTCCAGCTGCACCGTCTTTGTGGGGTACCAGGAAAAAAACAACAGCAAGACAGAAAACTAAAAACCAAATAATACACAAAAAACTCACACACACCACCCAACAATCCAACAAAAAGCAGCAACAAAAGTAGAAGCACAGGAATTATGTTTTCCTGAAAATATATTGATGTTTTGACAGATGGTTCTCAAAAATATTTATGACACAGCTTGAAGGAAACAATATAGATATCATCTAATTCCACACACACTGTAAAAATAGTCTTTTACTAGTAAGAGTTCACAAACCAAAACAATGGGATGGATAAGAGGAGAGAAGAAGGGCTATTATCCCTACAGGTACAAGTAGTTACAAGATCCCTACAGAGATACACAGAGACTAAGTGACATGCTGTAAGGCATGAGCAGCATTTGACAGAAATAAGAACCAAGTCTTTATTGCCTCCCTCTGCTCTATCCCCACTAGACTTAGTTACAAGAATATTAATCTTTTCAAAACAAGGCTGGACATAATTTTTTGACTTTCCAATTCCAGATGCAGAGACAGACTTGGAGAAGTTGAAAAGCCTTCTTAATACCAGCAAGTGTTTTACAACCACAGGATCTGAAAACACTCAGGTATTTGCAAAATAAGACCCAGGTAGTATTATAGATCTATAACATTAGATTTCCATGAGAAACCTTGTGATAATTTAGATATGAAAGGAAATCCAAAATCCACAGACAGGTAAGGGAGAGAAGGAAACATGCTAGTAGCCAGAACCTCAGAGGAAAAAGATGGGGAAATCCACACAGGGTTTTGTTGCTATCTTCTTCACAAGAAAAAAAAAAAAGAAAAAAGAAAAAAAAGACAATAAGAGAGTTATGTCCCCTTCCCCCAAATCAGCTTTTGTAAGATCACTTATACATAGATACATTCAATTAAGAAATCCCAGCCTGTTTGCCTGATATTCCCAAAGTCTCTGCTGTTCGCAGGTGCAGGTCTAACTCAAGCCAGAGCCAATTTCATGTTCCTTTGTAGTTTAACTCTACCAAGCAGCACAGCTGTAGCAATGGCCTCATTATGTATATAACCTACTGGTTTCACACTTGAATCCATTTTAAACTCCCCCATATGCCTCCCTATTAGCTTAATATTAGCTTAATAATGAAGAGTGCATAAAATAATATGTTTTTAAGCTGACTGAAAAATTCAAAGCATTCCCGGGGAGACAGATCTGTTGAAACCATGAAATAACAGAGGTCACTGGATTCTATTCACATTGTGATATTGCTAGTTTTTATATTCATGACCAAAACCTGAATATCTGAGATAGGCAGAAGGGGATGAGCTTTTACATCCTTGGTGACAATGGATTTGCCATTGAATATAAGAATCAAAAAGTTAACCTGGTCTATTAGCTGGCTGAAATAATTAGTGTCAGATGTTTTGTACTTCATTCTAAAATCTGATAAGTGCTTACATTAGGTTAAACAACTCAACTATGAGTAAGGGAGAGGAGTATCTAGTGATTAGAGCACAGTCCCTAGGCTATTTTTCCTGTAGCTACAAAGTAAAATTTCAATATAGCATATATTTGGCATACAAAGACTCTCCAATTCATTAGCACCATAGCTGTGCAAAAATAAATAATAAAAAAATATTTTAAAAACTCAAACAACAGAACCACTCCACCTCTCTAGACACCTTGAGTTTTGTCATGCTAGTGGAGTTTAGAATCTCAGTACTTAAGATTTGCAAGTATATTAATTCACCAACAGATGAATACCTAATCAAATGGCCTTTCACCTTCTGTTCTCCCACATGCAATCCTTGGCTCAGCACCATGTCTCAGCTGAGTCTGTCCCCTCGCACACAAAAATCTAAGTGAAGATCCTCATCATGGTTGTTGCATTAAGAGAGAGGTATTGCTTGAGATGAACAGTGACATCATTTTTAAAGAACTACCATGAGTAGACACAACTGACTGGCTAAAGAGAATCTTAAAATATCAAAAGTGAAGCAATAATACAGTATCTCATCTGAAAGAATTTATATAATCAAGTAAGATTTTTAAGCAGGAAAAAGAAATATCTTGCTGCCAGCTTCTTAATGTTACAAACTGAATTGTAATCATTGGGACAACCATGTGTTACTTGACATTCATAAGCTTTGCATCAAACAATTTAGTTGATGTTATCTACATATCCTATAGGTCTCCACATGGTGTGCAGGCACAGAAATAATCTTGCTCTAGAATCTCATGCCTCAAAATTTTATTTTTTAAAAGCATCTGCAACAGCTCACCAGAACCACTGAGCTGCATACATATGAAACTGTTTGTGTAGCATATGGAGAAGGTTGGCATCTGTTTGTTAGGGAAGCTCAGACTCACCAGTTTTGGGAACCAAAAATAAGCAGAAAAAAAATAGAGATTTAGTGGTAAGCAAGCAACTCACATGGACCATTAAAGGTACAGCATAGTTTAATACAGTGTCAGGAAACATATTGCCTGCTGAGGTAAATACCACATCTCACAATTTGCCACAGCATTGCCATCTCCCCTTACACAAATAGCCCAGGTTGGTGAGAGAAAGGAAATTAAAACACTGACAAACATACTTAATCTTTACCATAACAAATGGGACCTCTCCCAGCTGAAACTGATAATAACGTTACACTTTTCTTACTGAGGCAGAAATAAGGCAGGAACAGCTCAGAATTTCTTTTAGGAAAAAATAAAATGGACTGAAAGATTTCAATGTGTAACATACAGTTGTGGAAAGAATTTTGAGACAAAAAATAACAACAAGTTTTAATTACAACTGATGACACCTTGCTCAGTACCTGCTGCTTACAGAGCTTTGTTCTCATCACCAGGTCTCACCACTTCCCTGGAGTAGCAGGTTGAAAAAGGCACTGAAGAGATTACTGTGCAAACAGGAAGAAACTATTTCCAAGATGCAACAGCTCAGAGAGAAATGGCTGTCTCTGTACTGCCAATAACACCTTCTTTTATGTTATTTTTAAATACTTGTGCTCTCATGGCTGTGAAGAGACACTCTACTTAAGTACACTCCAAAGATTCAAAACCCAGAAGATGACAGAACAAACATAACTACAAACATTTAAGACCTTACTCCCTCCACTGTCTTGATCTGCACATTTTAGTTGGTGATGTTGCTGGTTCCAGCTACCCTAAAATGCTGAATGCCTCCAGGATCCACACAGAACCCAAACCAGCAAAACAAGAAGGGCTGAACAGATGCCCAATATCTGCCCATATAATAAGCAAGGGAAATATATTAACATTGATATAATTACTGTGCTAGAGTGAATTTCAGTGACATTCAGTGTTTTCCAAGCAGAGATGAAGGGATAGGAGAAAAACAATCTAATACTCTAGATACATGAACACGAACTTTGGATCTGATGGCAAAAGTAGTATTCCATTTCTACATGGTATACTAATGGTTGAAGAAATACCGATGGGAAAGTTTTTTGGATCACAGGATCACAGAACGGTTAAGGTTGGAAAGGACCTTAGAGATCATCAGGTTCCAACCTCCCTGCTACGAGCAGGGACACCTCACACTAGACCAGACTGCAAAAAGCCTTGTCCAACCTGGCCTTAAACACCTCCAGGGAGGGGGCATCCACAAGCTCCCTGGGCATCCTATTTCAGCACCTTACTATGCTCATGGTGAAGAATTTCTTTCTGATATCTAACCTAGATCTACCCTCTTTCAGTTTAAAACCATTACCCTTTGTCCTATCAGACAAGGAACACAAACACACATAACTTCAGATTCCAAAGGACATGAAAATATTTTCAAATACATGCACACACAAGTTCCCAGTAACACTGCCCAATAAGTAGTTAAGAGATTGATATTTTATTTTCCTATATAGTAATAGGAAAAATTATAAATTGCATCCTCTCCTTAAGAACAGAAACATTTTAGGCCCAATTCCCATAGTCATGAGGAAGCTTGTAAATATTTGTATATACTTTAATAGCATCTGATTATAATTTTGTGCTAATCGCTTTAATCAGCACAACCTGAAATGTTATAGTAGTTTTCCATAACTAAGCAATAACACATGACAAGCAGTGCTTTTCAGAGCTATTATAGTACTTTCTAATGCTATAATAAACAAAGATCATGCATCTTAATTATAACCAATAAAAATTCCATACACATTTAATTACATGCTATAGTGAAATTCCCATAACTTTAAAAAAAAAAAGCTCTGTTGTGATTATTAAGATGTTGCTAATATGAGCTCACACTAATGGGCTGTGCCCACTATTAATGTCAATGCAAATAGTTTACATCAGGAATCTGTATCTCCAATTTAAATGTTAATGGACTGAGGCTTTTCCATTTATAGTGCAAGAAAAGGATAAAGCCACTCAAGTCAATGAGATTATGTAAAACTACTAACTAGAATAGTACTGGCTCAATTTCCATTTGCATAGTATGAAGCATAACAAATTCTCACGTACTTTCACCTCTAGGCCCTGTCAACAAAAAGAAAAAAAAAAATCCTTAATATCACCACTACACATTGTGTTCGAATCAGACAGAGCAAAATTCTAGGTCTTTCATGTGAAAAAGGCTGATAAAAAAGTCACAGGTATCTTAACTTCTGCAAGTCATGGGTTACCTTCAGACAAAAAGTTAAGACATGCTCCAGTTGGGCACGTGAAACATGACCAGACCCCAAGGTGGTAGTGCCATACCACTCATCTCTACTGCAGTCCCTGAAGCAGTAGCTCTTTTTTCTGAAGTGTCTGTATGGATTGAGAGGATTGATGTACAAGCACCAAGCCATCATGGTTCCATCTGGAGGTCATTAGTGAATACCTCCTCCATCACAAAGCTAAAAGTTTGAACAGATACCACTTTTGCTTTTAAAAGATGAGTTTAAATGTAACAGCATAAACAAAGTCCATTTCTGAAGCTAGTTATCCCCTCCCAGCATATATACAGCATGATGCCTACTAGATAAATGCCCTGAAGTCCCTGGTTTACAAAGATTACACATCAGCTCTGCCATTGTTCAAACAGAGCTTGAGACTATTCTCTCACACCTGGTAATGCACCTAAGTAGGCTCATGGCAATGAATCACATGATGTAAAAGCAATTATAAAAAAATAAATCTGTCTGTAAAGCAATGATGCCTTGACAAATAATTTGTAGTATTATCAATTGTAACTAAAATCTGAATAATCTTCTAGTGCACAAAACCTGAAATATTCCTTAATTCTTCCCCAAATTTGAATAGTTTTACATAAAAACAATGCCTAGCTGAACAGTGAACAGCTACTCCATTTGAGGTACTTCCTTTTCTGTTTCAGTCTTGATCTGTTCTGTAATCAGAGAAACCAGGGTCCACTTTACCTTTCTTGTCACGTTCTCTTGGAGCCTATTACCAGCTTCCCCAACTTAGATCAGCTTATAACAAATTCATGCTGAGCCATCACGGGACAAATCTTGGAAGACAATGCTAAGATATTCTGCCCTTCCCCACCCCAAGTATTGTAATCCCAGTTTACCACCAGTGATGCTGTCATCATGCAGCCACAGCTCGTGTTTGCAGTCTCTGTTTCCAAGAAGTTCCTACAGTGTTAAGCAAGATTTAGACTGTCTTAAGGGAGATATTTGTGTTGCATTTCCTGCACTTCCCCTTTCATCATTGCATTCTTCCTCTCATTGTATCTTAGTAAACATTTTAGTACAAGTCTCTTGTACTAAGTGGCAAATAACAGGCATTAATTAGGCCCACAGACGTACTGTTCTGCGCAAATATATATCAGGAATCCTTCCTTGACACAAAGAGCTTATAAGAATATTATCTCCTCTTTTTTTCCTTCTCCATTTCCCTTTTTCCCTCACTGCCTCCTTTCCTACCATTTAAATTTTAACACAGATTTTTGCAATACTACTTAGTTAGTTACTTCAGGAGCTTAGAAAAATATCTGTATTAAATTCTCTATTCTTTTATTTAAGACTTCTCAAGACTGAAGAAAATGTTATTAAAGTCATGAGAGAAATACCTGAGTTGCAACAAAAGTTAAAAGCAGAGTTCTGGACTTGAATTTCAATGTTGATTATGGAGAAGCAGTCAACACCTCTCCTGTTTGCCTTACACACTTAAACAACACAACTGAAAAATGTGATAATTTTGTGGCTCTGCTAATCAATGTTAATGCTCCAGGGAGATGACAGTATTTAAAGTAAGTACTTACACTACTTCATAGTAAGGCCACTTCTTAGCACAGGCCTACTTTCCCAGCCAGCAGTGCTCTCAAGCTCTCAGCCACAAGCCAGTGTATTTCCTCTTGTGACCATCCTACCATGTTAAGAACCAAAGTAGGACAGTTCTAAGGAGGAAAGAGGTAATGAATTAAGCTCTGCTTGGTTATGTCTATGAAATTATTATATTTACTTCTCCCTGACTACAGAAGCTTATGATTCCCATGTCTCTCTCATTCTTCAAAGCTACTTCAAACCTTGCAGGTAAATTTTGAAATTCAAGGCTTGTCTTTGCAGTTTCACTCCCCCTCTTTTCATTTCTGAACAAAGGCCAAATTTCCTGCAAAAAGGCACCAGAAAAGACAGACAGTGCAGGACAGTCAAGTGCTTGGTATTTTTTTTTAATAGGCAAGATGAAAAAGAATAATTTCTGAAGGTTCTGTAAGTCCCTAAAACAACTACCAAAGCATAGTTGCCTAAAGATTAATGGATTCTTCCCTAATCCCCTTTATAACAGATGGACAACCATGAACTGTCAGAGATCCATGAACCACAGCTGGCCCATCTCATTTTAGACAATCGGGAATTAATACTGACAAATTGCCAGTTTCCTAAGAGACTGGGACTTACTACAAAAGAATGAGCTTTCACCACGGCATTAAGTGTTACTAACCTGATCTTAAAGCTTTCTGGAAAAAGCTTTTCCCACTTCACTACATTCAGCCACTACTGTATCACCATCTAAACTATGATGGCCCAATTTCTCCTCTACAAACTTACATGTAGTTTTGCTTGCCTTCAGTGTGAGTTAACTCCAAGTACACAAGTACCAAAGTGGAGCTAGCAATAGTTTTACTACTCTGAAAAAAGCAGATCAACAATAGGTACTGAATGTGATCAAGTGATTAAGAATACAAGGTGCTTTAAAAGGGAACAGAAAATATAAGTAGATAATTTTCTTCCTCATAAGCTAAATCACAGTGTTTCTCCTTCCCCTACAAAGCAGAGCACATTTCTCTTCATTAAAGGCTTTCAACGCAGAAATCTTCTGAACTATGAGGTCATATCATACACCTTCAAGCCAGTGAACAGTTTTTGGAAGGCCTCCTAAGCAGATTGGTAGTTCCTCTTTTCAGTTAGGGATTTGCCAAGGAGTGAGACAATGTCTACTTTCTCACTGACTCCTTTACACTGACATTGTAAAGCTGGTCAACCATCCTCATGCTTTTACTCAAACCTAGTTTCTCTTTTTTGGTCCCAGTCCCAAACACCAGAGAAGATCCAAAATCTGCTTGCAGTATATCAAGATTTGAAGAATAATCCGCAGATTTACAGCAATTAAAGAATTAAAGAATAGATTGATCATGGTCACAACGCGGCCAAAAACCATTGTGAAGAAGAATGTGGGGACTCAGACGGAGCTCCCAAGCAGGCACGCAGCAGTGCAGGTCTCTGGCTGCAGTGAATGCCTGAGTCTGGCACTGGTATCAGAGGGAACCAGTGACAGCGCATGTGTGCGGTGTGAGCAAGTAAATGATCTCCTCAGGCAGGTGGTTGAGCTGACAGAGGAGGTTGCAAGACTGAGGGCCATTAGAGAATATGAAAGTGAAATAGATTGGTGGAGTCAAACCCTGAGGCAGGGGCAGATAGAAGACGTTGGGCAAGTGACGGATCCTTTCCCCTCCTGTCACCAGACAGATGGAGAGGACTCAAGAGATATTAAGGAATGGAAGGAGGTTCGACCTCGAAGAGGCAAGAAAAAATCCTCCCAACCCCTTCCACCCTCTCAGTTGCCCTTGAAGAATAGATACGAGGCATTGGAAATTCAGGAACAGGAAAATGAAGTTGGAGGGGTAAACTTACCTAGTGAAGTGCCTAGGACTCGTCAGTCACCTCGAGTCCTTAGGACTTCTTCAATCAAGAAGGAAAGGAGAGTAATTGTGGTGGGTGACTCCCTTCTGAGGGGGACAGAAGGGCCCATTTGTCGGCCGGACCCATCTCACAGGGAGGTCTGTTGCCTCCCTGGGGCTCGGATTAGGGATGTTAAAAGGAAACTCCCCAATCTTGTGAATTCTTCCGATTACTACCCGCTGCTGATTTTTCAGGTTGGCAGTGATGAAATTATTACAAGAAATGTAAGGGCAATGAAGAGAGACTTCAGGGCCCTGGGACAGCTAGTTAGGGGGTCTGGAGCGCAAGTAGTGTTTGCCTCCATCCCTCCTGCAAGAATGGGTAGGGAGGTATATAGGAAGAGTTTGCAGGTCAACGAATGGTTAAGAGATTGGTGCCATAGCCAGGGTTTTGGTTTTTTTGATCATGGGATGCTATATGAGGCACCTGGACTGATGGTGGCAGGAGGGATGCACCTGTCCCAGAGGGGGAAGAGGCTTTTGGGGCAGGACTTGGCAGGGCTCATTGATAGAGCTTTAAACTAGATGTGAAGGGGGAAGGGGAGAAAACCAGGCCTGTTAGGGACAAGCACAAGAGGAACACACCATGGCCCAAAGTCAGGTCGTCCAAGGAGGATTTAGTCCCACCAGTGTGCTCTGTTCGTTTCCTGAAATGCCTGTATGCTAATGCACGCAGCATGGGGAACAAGCAAGAGGAGTTAGAGGTTTGTGTGCGGGCTAAGGGTTATGATCTAGTAGCAATAACAGAGACATGGTGGGACAGCTCACATGACTGGAATGTGGCCATGGATGGTTATGTGCTTTTTAGGAAAGATAGGGCAGGGAAGCGAGGTGGTGGGGTTGCTCTTTATGTGAGAGAGCAACTAGAATGTATTGAGTTTCATGCAGGGGCTGATGAGGGGCATGTTGAAATTCTGTGGGTAAGAATTAAGGGGCAAGCAGGTGCGGGTGACACAGTTGTGGGGGTCTACTACAGACCTCCTGATCAAGGTGAGGAGGTTGATGAGGCTTTCTACAAGCAACTGAAAGCAGCCTCACAACTACAGTCGCTGGTCCTCATGGGAGATTTCAACTACCCTGATATCTGCTGGAAGACTCACACAGCCAGCCTTTCACAGTCTAGGAGGTTCCTCCAATGCATTGATGATAACTTCTTAATGCAAATGGTGGACAAGCCGACTAGAAGAGGAGCGCTGCTGGATCTTGTACTAACCAGCAAGGAGGGCCTTGTTGAAGCAGTGGTGGTCAATGGCAGCCTTGGCTGCAGTGATCATGAGATGGTGGAGTTCAGGATCCTGTGTGGAAGGAACAAAATACCCAGCAGGACCAGAACCCTGGACTTCCACAGGGCAAACTTTGGTCTCCTCAATCATCTATTAAGGGAAATCCCATGGGACAGGGTGCTAGAAAATAAAGGAGCTCAAGATAGCTGGTCAACATTCAAGGACCACTTCTTGCAAGCACAGGATCAGAGTGTCCCAATGGTTAGGAAATCTAGTAAGGGTGCTAGGAGACCTGCATGGTTAAAGAAGGAACTACTGGGCAAACTTAAGTGGAAAAGGAAAATCTATAGATCATGGAAGGAGGGGCTGGTCACTTGGGAGGAATATAGGACTGTTGTCAGAGGATGTAGGGAGGCAATTAGGAAAGCTAAGGCCTCCTTGGAACTTAACCTTGCAAGTCAGGTTAAGGATAATAGAAAGGGCTTTTTCAAGTACATAGCTAGCAAAACTAGCAATAGAGGCAATATTGGCCCATTGAGGAATGAGGTGGGAGCCCTGGTGACAGAGGATATAAAGAAGGCAGAGGTGCTGAATGCCTTCTTTGCCTCTGTCTTCACTCCTGCAGGGTCTCCCTATGAGCCCCAGATTCATATAGCCCCAGAAGAGGTCAAGATAGAGGAAGAGTTTGACATGGTAGATGAAGATTGGGTTAGGGATCAGTTGAGTAATCTGGACATCCATAAATCAATGGGTCCAGATGGAATGCACCCAAGGGTGCTGAGGGAGCTGGCGGAGGTCATTGCTAGGCCACTCTCCATCATCTTCAGTAAATCATGGGCAACAGGTGAGGTGCCTGAGGACTGGAGGATAGCAAATGTCACTCCAGTCTACAAGAAGGGCAAGAAGGAGGACCCGGGTAACTATAGACCGGTCAGCCTCACCTCCATCCCTGGAAAGGTGATGGAACAACTTGTTCTTGTCACTATCTCCAGGCACATCAAGGACATGGGGGTCATCAAGAGCAGTCAGCATGGTTTTATCAAGGGTAAATCATGTTTGACTAACCTCATAGCCTTCTATGAGGAAATTACTAGGTGGATAGATGATGGTAGAGCGGTAGATGTGGTTTATCTTGATTTCAGTAAAGCATTTGACACCGTCTCCCACAGCATCCTTGTAGAAAAGTTGATCAGGTATGGGTTTGGTGATCAGGAAGTGAGGTGGATTAGGAACTGGTTGAAAGGAAGGAGTCAGAGAGTTGTAGTCAATGGGGCAGAATCTGGTTGGAGGTGTGTGACTAGTGGAGTCCCACAGGGGTCGGTACTGGGACCGGTGTTGTTCAACATCTTCATCAACGACCTGGATGAGGGTATAGAATGTACCCTCAGCAAGTTTGCTGATGACACTAAGCTGGGAGGAGTGGCTGACACACCAGAAGGCTGTGCTGCCATTCAGAGAGACTTAGATAGGTTGGAGAGTTGGGCGGGGAGAAACATGATGAAATTCAACAAGGGGAAGTGCAGAGTTTTACATTTGGGGAAGAACAACACCATGTCCCAGTACAGGTTGGGGGCTGAACTGCTGGAGAGTAGTGTAGGTGAAAGAGACCTGGGGGTCCTGGTAGACAGGAGGATGACCATGAGCCAGCAATGTGCCCTTGTGGCCAAGAAGGCCAATGGCATCCTGGGGTGCATTAGAAAGGGTGTGGTTAGTAGGTCAAGAGAGGTTCTCCTCCCCCTCTATTCTGCATTGGTGAGGCCACATCTGGAGTATTGTGTCCAGTTCTGGGCCCCTCAGTTCAAAAAGGACAGGGAACTGCTCGAAAGAGTCCAGCGCAGAGCTACGAAGATGATTAGGGGAGTGGAACATCTCCCTTATGAGGAAAGGCTGAGGGAGCTGGGTCTCTTTAGCTTGGAGAAAAGGAGACTGAGGGGTGACCTCATCAATGTTTACAAATATGTAAGGGGTGAGTGTCAGGGGGACGGAGTTAGGCTTTTCTCAGTGATGACCAGTGATAGGACAAGGGGTAATGGGTGTAAATTGGAGCATAGGAGGTTCAAGGTGAATATCCGAAAAAATTTTTTTACTGTAAGAGTGACAGAGCACTGGAACAGACTGCCCAGGGAGGTTGTGGAGTCTCCCTCACTGGAGACATTCAAAACCCACCTGGATGAGTTCCTGTGTGATGTACTCTAGGTGACCCTGCTCTGGCAGGGGGGTTGGACTAGATGATCTCTCGAGGTCCCTTCCAGCCCCTAAGATTCTATGATTCTATGATTCTATGATTCTATAAGTTATACATTTGGTCTAATGTTGGAAACAAAGACCAAGGCATGTTGCTATCAGTGGACTGATAGATTTGGAAGAGAAACAGAGAAGGTAATCTGGGGGAACACTGGAGGTGAAAACTTTTTGTAGATGGCAACATTTATCTGTCACCATTAACTGACTTCTGTTCAGGAGAGTGACTTAGTATCTACTTTTTTGCTTTATGGGTGATTTATCTGTATCTAATGTTCAAGAGGCTGTAGATGAGCCCAGCAGTATAAACTTAAAAGTTATAAGTCATACTAGTTTTCTACTTTGACTTCTGATTTTGAGATGTGAATCTTACAAGTTAAGAAGTATCAATTATGAGGAAAGAGGGATTTAAGCTAGGCCAACAGTTAATGGACTGGGGATTAAGTGTGGGTTTATTAAGGATTACTAGAACTATGAAGTTCGTAGAGTCCTTATTGAGCAATCATCTTTGGTTTTCTGCTTTCTGATTATAAAAAGGCAGAGAGAGACTTCATTCTCTCTCCTTCTCTTTTTAATGTTTTGCTCTGGATTGCACTCAGACTACTTGTTATTTGAATACTTAGTAGCATCAGTGAGGAAGTTTGGTAGAATTTGTACCCGATCTAAGTTTGTACAGAGAGGGCCATAATGGATCTCGCTGTCCTTGCAATGAGTGTTCTATTGCTGGCCTCTAGTACTTCTTGAGTATCTGTCAGCAGAACTGTTACAAACTTTTTACAGTTTGTAACTGTCATGTCAACTGCTTTGGGATGAAATGTGACTTGTTTTCATCAGAGGAGAAGTCTTTCAGGCTGTCTTTGGGAAGCAGACCAGATATAGAAGCCTCTCCTCTGTAGATGCAGTTTCTCACATCAATCCTAATTTAGACCAGAAATATCACAAACAAATTAAAAGGTGCAGACCTTAAGATTAGTAGTTTTACACTTGTCAATCAGATGCTGAGTTAATATTCTCTATTACAGAGAGAAAGGAAATCCATCAGCATTTTTGGGAAGAGACATTGTTCAGCATGCACTCCAGAACAACAGTAACAGACCTGGCTTTGGAAGCAAAGCCCTTGTGACAGTGCTTGCACTGCAGTGTTTGGCTAAAAAGGACCATCCAAATCACAAGTCCCTGTCAGGCTTTGTCACGGTCCTACCCCACAAGCTCTCTGGCACAGCCCCAGTGACCTTTGTTTACTCTTGTAGTGAGCTTCAAGAGACACAGCTCCACTCTAACATTCTTCCAAACTACCTGAAGAGTTGACTCAGGGAGTGTTTTTTCCTAGTGGAGTAAGAAAATATGTAAACATGTTTTCAGAGATCCTAGATTTTATCATCCGGTACACAACAATTAAAAAAACACCTTTTAGTTTTCATATGTTCTCTAAAATTTGCCTCATCTCTGTATAGTATCATAAATTACTTTTGTAGCATCATAAGTAAATATAGGAGTCATATCCACTAAGTAATTATTATTTTAGAATTTTTAATTGGACTAGAAGTTTGTACAAATTTCCCAGGTGCATTTTCACAGGATTGTTACATGAAAATTTGCTGGAAAATTTGACTCTTTGTAAGCCTGTATGTGATTCACAAATTCTAGTTCTTTCTGAAAGCTGTAGTTTGGTTATAGGCATCTAGGTAGGAACTAACTAGAAACATTTCACAATAAGTAGAATTACTACACCAAAATCTGTTCAAATATCTTAATGCATTTCTATTTAGATCAAGAGAATACATCATGCTGTTGCTAACACAATGAACACCAAAATGTTACAAACAAGCACCTTCAAATTTAGAAAGTAGTACATTTCTGAATCATTAGGCAGTTGTAAAGGAAGATTTTTTTACAACATTAGTCTTTCCTTGCTCTCAACACTTCAGCCTTTGATGATAAACACAGCATATTGGACCAGCCTTACTCTATGTTTCCTTCTCATCGTGCACCAAATCATCATAGAATCACAGAACTATTTGGGTTGGAAAAGACCCTTGGAATCACCTAGTCCAACCATCATCCCTACTCTACAAAGTTCTCCCCTAAACCATACTCACCAACACCACATCCAAACAAGCCTTAATCATGACTTACACACATGCAGGATTCTGCAAAGTCTCTATTTGTGCCACTCATTCATACAAGAGGTGACACTTCCAGTGTGAATGCCAGAGCCAGGAACCCATGAGACAGTTAACAGGCAAAGATTAATAGAAGCTACTAGCACAGTATTTTAATGTGACCTAGAAATTTGGAATTGTAAGAGTTGCTGACAGTGGGAACTCAAGGTTTAGCAACCAGAGGGTTCATAATAGGCTCTGAATGCCAGGCAAAGATTGACTGGTTATTTTGTAGGATAGAAGTGTTACAAGAAATTTGTGTAGAGCTAAAAAAAGTTAGAAGCACAATGGAAAAATCATTTTAGTAAGCTTTGGGCCAGGCTTTTTTTAGGTGGGCTTCATAATCAGAAATTACTTCAACAAACCCATTAGGGTCTGGCAGTGATAGCTTACTCTGTGCTAGGGAAGAGGTAGCAGATATCATTTGAACATACTTTAACATTTTTAACATCAGTATTTTATCATTGTGCATAAAATAAAGCTGGGCTCAATCACTTAGTATTTACTAATACGGATATACAAATAAATACTCTCTGCTTTTAATTTTTAGACTTACCAGGGGAAGAATTTTCTCAGTTTTTAACAACCTACTCCCTTCTTATCTTGAACATTTTAAAGGTTGTGTTTGTTTTGTTGTTTAAATTGCAAGGACTGAGACTTCATTTTCCAATCATCAAAAAAATAAATTAGCAAACACAACTCAGAAATGTTCAGAGCTTGATAAATTTAATAACCACATGAAGCTATTCAGTTCCTTTGCCATGCCTGACAACACTGATATTCTTAATTCTGCCAGAGGGAAAAAAACCCCACAAACCAAACCCAAAACACTCCACAACAGCCCTGTCCCACTAATTCACCTTAACTCTCAGAGCACCACAGTCACCTTTTGATGCCTCTTCCCTGGCCAACCTATATCAGCTAAAGGGACTTCAGCAGCAACCAGTCCAGAAACGCAACATGTGGAACAGCTTCAAACTCAAGCCACGCAAAGCTTTGCAAACAGCTTCCACATTCTAAGTTTCATTTCATTGGCCAGTTCTGCTTTGAATGCAATTTAAGATGACTGGAGAAAAAACAAGTAAAAATGTTTGAACGTGTCACAGTCTAGGGAAGCCACCAGCACTTAAAAATTATTGCTAATAGCTTAGACTGGTCTGTTTGATAAGACAGTGGTTTTATATCACAGAGTAGGAGTTTGGGCTGGAAATATTTTTAGTCAGAAATAAATTCTAACAGATGTAGCTTCATCACTCTCCATGGAGAAAAAATACAGGCAATGTTTAGCTATAAGCACTGAAATCTTGATCAATCCATACTGACAGAGTCTTTTAGGAAAACTGTATAATTAATCAATTGAACATGTTTGAGTCAGCTCTTGGACAATGTAAAAATCCGCTAAAAGTAGAAATTTTGATTGAAAGAGTTCACGAAGTTATTAACCACCTAAACAGAGTTACTTATAATTGGCCTGCAAAAACACTTAATAACGACAATGAACAGATTTTCAGATCATCCTTCGTTTTGATAGAAATTTCATTGCAAAAGTCTGAGACAGTCTCTTAAACCACGTGTACTATATGTCTTTCATGTACTGCACATCCGACAACTTATGCCAAGATAATCTGCTCAATTCTGGTAACAACTGAGGGGATTGCTCTTCTGGTTATTAAGAGAGTTCTCATTTCAGAAACTCTTAAGTTGGACATTTATTGGGTGAGTCATCTCTTCTGTTCAAAAGACTATTTTCTGTTCAGTCCAATAGCATCTTTTACTGTATTACTTCACTTTGGAATTATTGTTTTTTTAAAAAAAAAATACTAGCAGCACAAGAAGCTTACTCTTCACTTTGTTTTGTTGCCCAATCAATCATCCACTAGTTGAAGAACTAGGGTCAGTTGTTTTCTGTCAGTGTGGAAGAGTTCAATATTATAGTACTAAAACTCACCACTTCACAGCAACAGCTTTGAAGACACACCAGGGTAAAACATCTATAATATAAAGCAGAGGATACCAGGAACAAATTCTCTTCTGAGGTCAAGGGAATTGAATTAAATAGAAAAATAAGACCTCAAAAGCAGTATAAAAAAGATATTCAAGATGATGGAAGTGCTCAATAAAACAGAACTTTAGACATTTTTATACTGATGAAATCCAAAATTTAAAGGGTCACTCATCACTTAAGAAAGGAGGAACAACAAAATATAAGCAGAACCATTAAGCTAAGTAGCTAAAATATAATATGGTACTTGATTAATTTATTATCAAAAGAAATATAAGCATATACACTACAACCATCTAAAGAGAGACTCCAGAAGATTATTTCCTGAATGTCTTACCTAGCCTATATTACAGTTCCTCAAGGGAGAATTTTATGTTAAAAAATAAGACAATAAGGCTTCACTGAAGTCACTGCAGCTACACAGAACCATCAAGGAGATGTGACCCTCCTATAGCAACCTTACCTCTGTCAGGCAGCACATCACTTTGGCAATCTTAAATCCAACATTATCCTTTTTGATTAATATCAACTTGCTACTTGCTTATCATTTTAGTAAAAGGGCTTTTGTGTTGTGGAAAGGGCTGAGGAAGATCTGATGCCAAGGTACAATAAAACAAAGACAAACGGAGAGTTCCACGTTCAAGAGAATGCTCTTTCAAAGACATTTCCCCAACGGCCACTGTAACAGAATGTTGTATTTAAATCAGCAGGTCATGCACCAGAAGATGGTTTAACTGCTAATTAACCCTAGATGTTATATTGAAAATTACATGCCAATTATTTGTAGATCTAAGCGCCCTTCCTTCTATGTCATTTTCAATGAACATATAAACATGAGAACTAGAATGGCATTAATTACTAATTCCTATGACAAATACATAAATAATATTAAATAGTTGATGGAAGAGAACTAAAAAGGAAGATGTGGGTCAAAGTTGTCAACCACAGGCCATGGTATCATAAAGATACGACACATAGAAAAGAAGAGGGCATATATTACCCATTCAATCTTCCTGTCAGTTTGATGCTATTTTCTTATATTAGATTTTCTTGCAAGATTATCATTACTCAGAAAATAGAATTCAGCTGTTCAAAACAGAGAAAATCCCACAAAATGAGAGCAAGTTGAAAGAAATAATCTTGTTCTGTTAGAAACTGACAGTGATTACAGTTGGTTTTTTTATAAGTTAACTGTTAACTATCCACACATCAAAACAGTTTAAAAATGGCAAAGAAACTGAGCAGGCATAAGTTAGAGATTGTCCCGGTTTGAGGTAAAGAGTCAATTTTCTAAACATTGGTTCTGCACTGTACCTAATTGAGAATAAGAGAAGATTTTAAGTCACATACGTACAAAATCAGTACCCAGAACTACTGGTTTACTATTTTTTAATTTTGAGGTCTGGAACTACCTCAAATTAAGTCAAATCCAGTCACCAAAAATAAAGAACAAGCAATTAGATGCCAGACATCACCCATGCTTCTAAAGGATCTCAAATTCCAAGTAGTAATTATAGGTCAGACCAATTTGAGGTTTCAGAAAGTGTACAGAAAAGTGGTTAAATGCTAAAATTACATTTTGTTTTCGACAGGTAACACTACAGCTACATGCCTGGCTATTTCTGTAGTTTAAAAAGTTGAGTTTCTGCCTTCTGGTACCTTCCAATGAAAGCACTGTTTATTTGCCATTATAGAAACAAAAGCTGCCAAGGCCTATTCAGCATTCTCTTTTTTTTTTTTTTAACACAGCATCCATATAACATTATGTGAAGGCACACACACAGACGTGTAAATTTCTTTAAGGAGGGTTCATGGAAGTATTTAGAAAAGCTATATTCCAACTTTGTTTTGGACATCAGAGCTACTGTGGACTTGAACATCAGGCAAGCAGCAGGACTGCAGACCCCGAACGGACAAGGAGTTTCACTGGAAAAGGTGACCACAGCTTTTATAAAGGACATGTAAAGTGGCATGTAAGACAGTTCACAGATGATGGTGCTAGAGCAACAGGAAGTTGTTCCCAGGTTTTTCTAATACATCTCATTTAGCAAGGAAACAGTTAAGTTTTTCTATGCCTCAAGTTAACATCACCTCTACAAACACATCCATTACATCCCCTATGAGGGCAAGATATAGCCCAGCCTTTGCTTCTGTATTTCCCTCAGTATTTGCAGCACAATTGACAGTTTCCTACTGCAAGCCAACTTAATGTTTGTTTTCTGTGGATTTTTTTAAATAATCAGCTAATCTTTACTTTAAAATTCCACTATCCACGTATTTATTATTTTCCTCCATTATCCTATCTCCTACATAGAAATCCTAACTATTTAACACTTTAAGTCAACAGTTTATCCTCAAAAGCATCCTAGAAATGAAAATGATACTTCCATAGTACATATTTTTCTACTGGAATTGAAAACTCATGCTTTATACATACACAGTAATGAAGTCATTTGGGGCATAGGCATTAGAAATAAACACAGAATTATAGAATAGTTGGGGTTGGAGGGGGCGTTTTAACTACATCAGGTTTCTCAGAGTCCTGTGCAACCCGATCTTGAATGTTCCCAGGGATGTGGCATCCACCTCCTCTCTGGGCAATGTGTTCCAGTGTTTCACCACTGTATGGGGTAAAAAAAAAATTCTTCCTTATATCTAGTTTATAACTACTCTCTTTTAGCTTAAAACCACTACCACTTCTTCTATTCCAACAGGTCCTGCTAAAAAGCTTGTCTTAATCTTTCTTATAAGCCCCTTTTAAATACAAGAAGGCCACTATAAGGTCTCCCTGTAGCCTTCTCTTTTCCAAGCTGAACAATCTCAACTCTCTTAGCCTTTCTTTGTAGAAGAGGCACTCCATACCTCTGATGATTTTCGTGGCCCTCCTCTCGACTTGCTCCTACAGGTTCATGTCTTCCTTGTACTGAGAACCCCAGAGTTGAACCCCAGGTGGGGTCTCACCAGAGTACTGGGGCAGAACCACTTCCCTCAATCTGCTGACCATGTGTTTTTTGGTTGCAGTTCAGGATATGGTTAGCCTTCTAGGCAACAAGAACACATTATCAGCTCATGTCCAGCTTTTCATCCACCAGTACCCAAAAAGTCCTCTGCAAGGCTGCTCTCAACCCCTTCATCCTCCAGCCTCTACTGAAGCTAGAAGCTGCCCCAACCCAAGTACAGTACCTTGCACTTAGTCTCATTGAACCAAACCTCATGCCTTGGAGAGCTATAGTTAAACTCATTTGTTCACAGTTTCCAGGGAAAGTAGTTGACATATAGCCATTTTACAAAAGCCACACTAAGGAACAGAACTTGCCCACATGTAGATAATTCACTATGCAAAATGACCAGGACCTTCTTTCATGAGAGATGCAGACACACAACTTAGAATATACATTTTCTACCTAACCCAGAGCAGTACCAAAAACTTTAAGGTACATTAAAAAATTTTCTTGTAGGCTTCTGCCTACCAAGTACCTGAATAACACACTTTGACTCTACAATATAACACAGGACACATACACTGGAAAAACAATACAACTAAAGTTCTTTACCTTGCTAGAGACAACTTCAGAACATATGCTAGACAGTTTCAGTCAGATTCAGAGGAAGCAGGAATAAGGAGAATTACCACCTCTTCTCAAAACTTCATTGTTCTACGACCAAAATAAATATCCAAAATTGAAAAAGGTTTTTCCAAAGATAGTAGTGCATACCTGCCATGTTTAGGACCGATTAGCCCTTAAAGCTGGAAGAAAAACACTAGACAGCCTAGTAACATCCTAAATGCAAGGAAGATAAAAGGAAATGGGTGGCAGGGCGGGACAGAAAGCAGAATGTAATTCAGATTCAGCTGAATCCAATTTAGGCTGACCATCCACTTCTGATTCAGCTCTAACCACTGCACCTGATCTCACTTGAGAAGTGATTATTACATTAATGTAATTTTCTGTCCAAATATTCAGAGCAAAAAGGAAAAATATAGGTAGTAGCTAGCTAACTATAGGGCAGTGGTCAGAAACATAACTTTTGCAGAGATTGCTTATCTTGGCAATCCTCTAAAGCATGGATAGACTTTAAATAGAGCTTTTAAGTTTGTAATGACAACTGCACAGCTCGGAGAGGAGGTTGAGGAAGTAAAAACGTTTTGTAAAGTAGTTAAGAAACTACAGACAGGTGGAACTTGCTGTTAGCAGAGCAAAGCTACCACAGTCACTCACTACTGTATGCCTCACCTGTTTGTCTCAAATAGTAACTAATTATTATTCACCACAAAAAAAGTACTCAGTGAAGCTAGGGCTCCTGTGACAAGTTCATGCATGTATTTTTATTTAAACATGTATTTTATATCTATTGTTTCTCAGATACTTACAGATATCTTCTTAGATCAAATTAGAGAAGCACTCCAGTTTCTGTAAATGCCTTAGACCATCAACACTACATCAAGCTGTAGCAGTTGTTCATCATGGCATTTTCTTGAGAAGTTCTGTAAATGAAATGGTTAAAAGAAAGGGTTAGTTTCTGGACTTGAAGACTGACAAGACGACTGTATTTAGATATATACACAAGAGTACTGTCGAAAACATGCAAACATATATTGACTGCTGAGTTAGATATTTGAAACTGAAGTTACTCAGTCTACTTGGACTAGGATAATTTTAGTACATAAAATGGAGTTGAACTAGCACAGTTAGAAGTCATATTCAATGGCTTTATTTCACCAAATTCAGAGCCAACAGCTATGAAATATGGTATTTATTTCAATCAAGGAAAACAGATTTCCTGACAAAATCAGTTAAGTTTGCATTTCTTTCTGAACTTTAAGATATAGAAAAACCTTTTTTAGCACTCACAGAAGCAGCACATCAGACTAGGCTTGTAGCCCTGTTGCTTCCCAGGTCAAACCAGGGGTGGGGAGGAACTAAACACTCCAGTATTCCTTTCTGGCAAGGAAAGGCTTTTATAAAGCCCACTGCTCCTCTGAATTACGTTCTACAATTATTTATGCCACCATGATGATTTTCTCTCCCATCACCTTCCTATTCTTGCTGCAGTCCCTGCTGGGGCGATGTGAGCAGCTGATCTCCAGCCCACAGGTGGGGTGCCCCTTGGAGGCACTGCCATGGGGCAGGGTTCGCTCTGCTGCCTTTCCAGTGACACCCCAAGAGCTCAAGGAGACAGACAGAAAATTGTGACTTCTCAACTCACAGGAAATCTGAAAAACTGTGAAAATGCCAAAGATACTGTGTTACACTGGATGAAGCTTTCGCACTCTTTAACCGAGCAGACCTCTCAGCATGAGTAGCAGTAGTTTTACTCACCTAAGGGCTACAGAATTTGGCTTGGAATACATAAAACTTTAAGTGCCTTATAAAAAAATACACATAAATTTATGCTATTGTGCCCAATTAGAGGGTTCTTATATAGTAGCAATTATTACAGTGTATTTGGCTGCTTCTCCTTTCATTTTTGCCCTGGAGCACAGAGATGCATTTTCCAGTGTAGGATAACACAGAAAGAAGTACCATAATCTCTCTGGTCTCTCTTTTTTTTCAGTGAAAACCAAGAGCATAGATGTCACTAAGCTGTTTATTCAGGTCACATTCACAGGGGGCCTACAGCAGCCCCCCAGGTGGTTTCTCTGAGCACGGTTGCACCTCTGCACACTGTCTCCCCTGGGCAGCATTTGGTGTCCTCTGGTGAATTACTTTTCATCTCTACTATAACTTCTTAAACTTTGATTCCTGCAGGAATCAAATTTAATCTGTTTCAGTATATTTTATGCTCCATCGATTTATTCAAAGCTGAATAAAAGCATTGCAGTACTTACGTTTCCTATTTTATTTCAGGAACTATATTATTAGTAGACCCATTCAGGAACTAGAATAACTTGAGTCAAGCAGATTAAAAACCCAAGCTACACCTGTGGTATTCAGCCTGCACTTTAATCTTATCCACTAAATTAAAAAAGGTCTGGATAAAAATGAGACAGATAAACCTATCACTTCTCCCACAGAAGGGTCTTTTTGGTAAAGGAAGATTCGGTTCTCCGGCAAGTCTGGTAAATTTTCCCCTTCTTTGCTGGAAAATACCACTCTGTACCAAATTATTCCATTCCATCAAACAAAGCAAAATAACCCTTCTGAGATGTACATGCAGAAAACCTGGTTTTCATATTTAACTAAACAAAAGGAAAACCACTGTGTCTCTCATGTTTGATAGATACTTGTAAGAAAAATTAAATTACTTTCTCTTTTTCCTTAATTTTTATTCTATAACTGACAGAAATATTATTTGATACTCCTTTTTAAAATTATGCTTCTGTTTCTTTTTCTAGTCATATTCTGGTGTTATGTAAGCTTTCTGTTTTTAATATAAACTAAAACTGAGTAGAGGATGAAAATGTATATATACATGGTTTGAATATAATGTACATTTGTGTATATACATATATGAGATGATCAGCTAGTAAATATTTCATTTTGCTCTGTACAGGGTAGAATATATCTAGATGAGCTCAGACATATTGAACAATAAAATGAATAAGACAAAATGGGTTTTAAGTCAGGAAACAGAACAGTAAAGCAATTTCCTGAGTTATTTAAATGCTTTCATTGGAGAAATGTCATTACATACTTGAATTACACTGGAATATAATTATATAAACACCACAAATAACAATGTTTTACCAAGAAAAACAGAAGTTAAGAGAAGGGAATTATTTCCTGCCATATTTATTTATTTAAGATCAGCTTCTGATTCCTATAAGAAATAAATCAAAAGGTTCTGAATTTATTTTAGGAGTCCATATCCTTTATGCTTACACACATACTTATCTTAAAGTATCTGTGGATAGCTCTGTATTTTTAGTCCCCTGTGGGTTTAAGATGCAGCCTGTACTCAAAAGTCCTCTCTTTGAACTATGTTGGTAACCTTAATCAGAATATACCTTCAAATTTGGCATCACTGAGGATGCTTATGAAAAGCCTGCTCATGAGCAATAAATTCTAATATTTTATTTTCATAAGCAAAGTCAGAGGAACTTTTTTTTTTCCTTTCATGTGTTCTTAGTTTTGGTATTTTGTGTGTTACAAATTCATCATAAATACCTCCCTGGTGTGTCTGGCTGAAATGAAAAGTTGCAGAACAATACTATCCAAAAATAGAGATTAAATAACCTCAGAAGTTGTGTTTACTTAAGAATTTGGAAGTTAAGCAAATGTTAATAGCCCAAGAGTGGTCCGATGAGAAAAGAATTGTAAAATGTGATTCTGGAATGTTTTTAATCGCTTAGAAATTTTAGTATCAAAGTTGTTATAGTTGAGCACAAACTTACATATATTACTATTCATCTAACCCCACTGATTTTAGGGTTTCTCACAATTAGAATATGAGCCTTATCCAGCCCCTGAATATTGGTTACGTTTTTAAAGCCAGCTGTGGTTCTTCCTGCTTGCTTTACCATCAACCCAAACAATGCTGATTCAAACCACATTATGGACATATTGTGGGTAAAGGTTAATTTCCTACTCATAGTTACAGTACTTTTCTAGGAGGACTTTGAACTATACTCTATCACATTGTAAATTAACAAGAAGGTGTGAGATAATGGAGATAATTTCAGTTCAAACATATGTATATGCTTCATTAATTGTTCAATAATACACAATGTTATGACCAAGTAGCTCAACTCCTCAAAACAATTTTTGTCTTAACCCTCACTTTATTAATAGATGACTGTTCTCAACAGACAGCTCACTACAGCTAATGTGACAGCATAATGTTGACAAATTGCCATGAGTAAGTTGTTTGTATCACTGTAAAACAGACAGTAAGGACATTAACTCTTACCTGTAATATCCAGATTGAGGACAGACATCAGCTGTAAAAGTTAAAATATTTCAAGTATTTAAGGTCTTATCCAAATTTTAACAGCGTCATATTTTTAAAATAATTGACATGGTTCATGGATGGGGTCTTGTTTTATTCATTAGAACAAAGTTCCTGCTCAGCAAAAAAACTAGTGCTTTTCCAAGCTAGCAGTAAGTATGCTGAAATGTCTACTTTTCAGGAATTACCTATTGTTTATTAGATCTGTTATTCTTACATTTAGGAATGCTTTCAGTGCCACAGTACCATGCTCAATAGTTTTGTGTCTTATATTCCAGCATTTCTCTGAATCTCATGTTTATCTTGCTTTTTTGTAAACTTTGTGGAAGATGACAGTGACATTCTATGCATGCAATACCACACCAGCTCTATGGAGCTGATATGTTTTGGTTTTGGAAAATAAAATAGGAAAAAAGGAGTCTATTTGCATTTCAAAATGTTGTTAATAAAAAATACTTGTTTTCTAAAAGTTACCTTCTTTAAAACACTCTTAATCTGGAAAAAGTCTTCAAGAGCTTTATTCCTCCTTATACAGACATGAAATACTGACATTAAAAGAAATGAAAAGAAAGTCAAGTTAGGCTACAATAATCCCTCAGGATGGGGAGAACTGCTGTCAAAGAGAAATAAACCAAGTACAAGGGAAAGTGAGGTGAAGTATAATACTGTTCGAGGAAAAAAAATTAAGGCAATAATATTATTTCCCAAACAATGGCATATACTCTTGTCCATCAATAGAAAGAGCTTTCCCTTTGTAGCACATTTATTTATATCCCAGTCTGAAAGCTATGCAGACACAGCAGGGAACAGAAAAAAAATTGTTGTGTTTCTATTATGAAGCGAATCTATATGTACTATTGTTTCAGATTAAGATCGTAACTGTTATAAAATAACAGTCTGTCCTTAAATAAGGCAGTTCATTCAATCAATCAATCAATGTTAAATCAAGTAAAGACAGAATGTTTGGAAACTCAAAATGGCGGCTTTGGAGATAATTTAGCACCAAGAACATACTTTTCCTGTAGTATGTCCCAGCTACAATCTGACTCGTGTAAGAGATGATGTGCTACATAAAGTGCCTGTGCACACACTAAGGAAACTGGTTCCCTTAAGTGTGCAGAACCCAAACGATACAGAAATAAATTACACACAGAATGCACTTTTTTATTAATTCTGTACCCTTTTTGTGTCAGTAGTGATGAGGACCTGCCACACAAAACCAGCAGAATATTCCCGGTACAGCAGACAAAATTAAAAGAAGTCACAGGAGTACAAAGAAACAGAAGAATTTTTGTTTGAGGATACTGGAGAATGGAGATTTGGACTCAAAAGCAAAATATTTCTTCTTCCTAAACAGTCTGTTAAAGTAATAGATGTTTCCATGTACAATCTATATGTACTATTGGAAGGTACACGATTTTTTGTGTGGGGACTGCCTTCAGCAAATGGCAGTGAAACATTACAGGATTTTATTATTTAAATGGTTTAATAAGTGGTTTTAGTTTTTAATTTTTACATGGCCTTGATTTAGTAGTCTGTTCATCAGTTCCCCAGAGGTTTTTATGTTAGCAACTCCAAGTGGAGCTACATGAAAATGGGGTGGGAAAGCCGCAGAAAGACAGGAAGAAGGTGGTGAAAAATCACAGCAGGCTCAGGGTGTTAAGGACAAGTTTTGTTCCTCAAAGAGTTTGTTCAATTTGCAAGGGCCACAATGACTCATGTCCTTGATCGCTGCAGAGTTGATTACAGTACAGCATATTCACAATTCCAGCTTTTGGTGAAATTGAAGTTAAGGCCGTAAAAATCTGTGTTTCCTGAGGATTTTCTGCAGGAAAAAAGGAAAAGACAGCTCAAGTCACCCCTGCAGTGCGTCTTCATGTCACTCCATAAGAATATTTCAACCACTCAGAGAAAAGTCTCCCTAATCTGCTATTCTTATAATATTCATCCCCACCTACCTTCAAGGAATGCACTGGGTTTATTTGTGCAGACTAACACCATTTAGGGCTCTCTTCTCCAGAGGGAACAAGCTCAAGGCTAATAGTGTTTTGTATTTCAGACAAAGCAAATGACCCTATATTTGACTTGTCATTTAAATATGAGCTTTTTTTCCTTGAAAAAAAAAGAATCCAGCTATTTTTTTTCTTCCTGTTTTCTCTATTTCATAGAATAATACATGAGAAAGCCACTTAAAGGAAACAAAAAGAAGAATGAAGAGCAAGATGATTTTTTAAAATTACTTTTGTACACATTCTGATTTTTGTTAGCAGACTCTGATGACCATGGTTATAATCAGATTATCAAAAAAAATGGCAGACATAAAGCATAGTGAATTAATGTGCTGGCAGATTTGCAAATCTTCCACTTCAGACAAGGAAGCCAAGAAGAATCTTTTTGAAAATGCCTACACTACATCTCCTTTGTATTCTTCCTCCCCTCAGCTACATTCAGGAACTGCAAAAAGACAGCACACAGTGTCATGCAAAAATGCTGGTGCACTCCAGAGATATGGCATGTAACATGTAAAAAAAAAAAAAAAAAAAAA
>NW_009970724.1:12460860-12464621 GCF_000747805.2 Chaetura pelagica
AGGGGCCTCGCAAAAGAAGTGAAAAAAAAAAAAAAAAAAAAAAAAAAAAAAAAAAAAAAAAAAAAGTCATATTTAGCTGACAATACATAGTGCTCATGCTGTTAACAGAAAATAGGGCATTCTCACAAGAGCTAACAGCAGAACATGCCTACTTCTTCAACCATGGTAACAGCATTAACATTATTCAGGCTTTTTCTCGAAAGCTCTTGGCTCCAAGGGAGGTGCCTCCCTAGTTGTGGGTACTTTGCTAAAGAGATTACAGCCTTGTATTGCTTTTAACATGAAGCTTAGGGAAGATGGTAAAATACAGGCTTCTCTAAGCCACTTTCAACCACTCCTTACTCTAATATCAAATAGAATATTTCCAGTCAACAGGAACAGCTCACACTGTTCTCAGGTGCTATCACAGCACATATCATTCAGGATTACAGGACTGTTTATTAACTATGGATGAAACCTGTAGAGTTGTCTAGATGACACAGTTGTTGGAGACAATATCTTGTACAACTTCACCAGTAGGAGGCAACTTACATCCATATTACTGAAGAAAAGATTGTGAGAGACCCTACATGGAGAAATTCCTACGGTCCCAAGCAAAGGAATGGATTAGAAAGCACACAGGAGTTTTTTTATACCAATTCAGCCCTCTCTTTAAGCCTTTCACTCATTCTAAGCATTTTGGTAATTTCATTAATATCTTTGAAGCAAGTAATAGTACCTGTCTCCACACGTGTACCACTTCCAGAGAAATACTGTTTTCTCATGACATTCTCAAGCAAACATAAATACGAGCGAGTGTAACTATGGCATCACAGGCTGGCCTGAGAGCACAGCCTTTAAATAGATATAGTGACCCACACCAAAGGCTTTCCCTCTTAGTTCCAGTTTTCCTTTACCTCAGATCTGCTTCCTTCTCAAAATTACCTGGCTTGAGCTGGCTGGGCTAGTATGGGGCACTGTTGGTGTCTCATGCTCATCCACTAACATGGATGCAAGAGATTTAACTCCTTCCTGATGCTGAACCAAAATTTCATTTTTAAGAGTAGATTCCATCACATGAGCAAGCCTGAACAGAGCAACTCAATACACTAATTTCAAGTACCTACTTTTCTAAGGATGACCTTATATAATAGCTGTCTTTTCTGCTCCTAGCTGCAAAATTTCTTCTGACGATCTCTATCTCTGTTTGCCTCAGTCTCCAGAACTGCTCCTTTACTGTTAAACCACCTGTTGTTGCATTTATTCTTCCCTGAGGAAAGTGTTAAAGGAGAAAAGACAAGAACATCTACAATTAAATTGCTTTTTCAGTTGTTCCTGCCTCTTGGCAGCTGCAGATTGTAATTCACCAGTTTACAACTCTCCCTCATCACTTTAGAAAGAATAAATAATGTAGAGTCTTATATTCATATCTACAGCAGAAAACGAATTCTGGGAGTTCCAAATTGCTGCTGAAAAGACAATGACATTTACGGGGGCAAAGGCTGGAAAGTTAAATCTCTCAAAGGGCAAGAAAACACTAAAAAAAAGTATCAAGCCTGTAATGGCTTGAAGAAACTCTTAATTACAGTGCAGTGGGTTTAGAAGTTTGTTTGTCTAACTATGTAAGTAGAAAGCACATTTACCTTACAGAATTTTATGAATAGGTTCAGGATACAACTATGAGGAATTTCTCTGCAGTAAACATCTTGCAAAACTGCCAGCTTGTGACCTGTACAAAGGACTATTTTTGTTTCTCTTTTTTTGGCCCAACCCAAGGTTGCATGACGCTTCAGGAAATACTTGTACATTAGTGCATTTTGCTTGTCTTACTCTCTTGACAATCAAACAAAAGAAACTCAGAAAACAAGCCTGAAAGCACAACTAGCTTCAGGTCTAGTGATTCTGGAGCCTGGTGGGTGAGCTTTGGAATCACAGACTTGCAGACTGGCTGAGGTGGGAAGGCACCTCCAAGGATCATCTAGTCCAACCCTGTGGTCAGAGCAGTACCAGCTACAGCAGGATGCTCAGGGCCATATTTCTAAAGATAGAGTCTTCACAATCTCTCTGGACAACCCCTCCTGTGTTTCATCATCCTTACTGCAATAAATAAATAAATAAGTAAATAAATAAATCTCCCTATTTAAATGGAACTTCCTGTATTTCAGCTGTGCCCCATTGCCTCTCATCTTTACTCCCTCCCTTCAGTGTTTATACACATTGATGAGATCTCTGAGTTTTCTCTTCTCCAGGGTAATCAACCCCAGGTGTCTCAGCCTCTCCTCACATGACAGACAATCAGCCTCCAGGGCTCACTCCACTAGGTCCATGAATCTCTTGTCCTGGAGAGCTCAGAACTGGACACAGCAACCTGATGTGTTTCACCAGTGCTGAGTTTAGGGGGAGGATCACATCCCCAGACCTGCTGGCAATATTTTTGTCCACCAAGACCCCAAGGTCCTCCACTGCAAAGCTGCTTTCCAGCCAGTGGGCCCTCAGAATGTACTGCCACATAGCGTTACTTCTTCCCAGGTACAGCACTTTGCTTTTTCTCTTTGCTGAACTTCATGAGACTTCTGTCATCCTACTTCTCTCAAGGTCTCTATGAGTGACAGCACAACCACCTGGTATTTCCAACACTCCTCCCAGACTTACATCATCTGAAAAGCTACACAGGGAGCACTCTGTCACATTGTCCATTAAGGAACATATTAAGCAGCAGTAGACTTAGTACTCCTGAAGGCTGGTCTTATCAGTAAAGACAGAGGCCAGAAAGGCATTGAGCATCTTGCCTTTTCCACATCCTTCACCAGATCCCCTGCCCCATTCAGCAGCAGGTCCATGTTTGCCTCAAGCATTTAGCTGTCGGGATTTAAAATGTTCCATCCACTGAGCATTATCCCAGTACCATAAAACAGGATGCATGTTCACAGTTTGGAGATCTACCTTCAGCAGCAGTTTAAGCTATACCACTGGACTGTCAGCTACATGATGCACCCAGACTGTTACTTCTGCTCTTCAGGCAGTTACTTCTAGCTGAGAAGCAAGGTGTAAGTGGTTGGTGTTCTGCCACTGCATTTAAATGTGCCAGAGCCAATCTGTCAGAGCTCTGACGTACATTTATAAAATGCTCAGCCAGTATCTCCAATATGCAACAGCTTCTCCCTAAAGGACAAAGGGTGCACAAACAGGTGCAAAATGTATGCTTACTGGACTAGAATTTGCTGTTAGGAGAAAGCAGCCATCAACTGGGAGTTTCTTCTCTTTCTCCTTTTAATACAATTTTCTACCTATTTTTTCACCATTCACTGTACAAATATGGAGCAAACTTAAATTGTTTATCCAGTGGCTGAGAAAGTTTCAGCACTACAGGACATACTCTTCATGACAGAGAGGTGAGTGACAGCATGTCACTCACTACACCATTTAGGACGTGGCATGTTATAAAACGGCAGTAACATATTACCAAAAAGGATATGTGAAATGACAGTCACTTCAATGTTAGACATGTGGGTTACTCCAAAAATCTGCAGTCTTTGTTTGCTTGTTCTCAGTTCTTCCTCACTTTGTGCAAATGCTTGTGCCAGATGTAAAAATGTTTTTAAAACACTGTTTGGAATATATAATTACAGAATAACCTTTTGGAATCATTTATCTGTCTTATGTTTTTAGCATAATTACAAGAACTGTCCAGAGAGCACAATCTCCATCTACAATTATACTGCTGGTAGACTCAGAGATCATTACTCAAGAGGATACAGTACAAATTATTTCATAGCTCATCC
>NW_009970724.1:12465285-12503368 GCF_000747805.2 Chaetura pelagica
CCTGCTGAAATACATACAGAAGAAAGCAGGAATTCAGAGCCCCCCTTAGCTTCTTGACAGGATCTAACATGTGATGAAGACTTCAGAAAAAGGACATAGACTGGTTATTTTCCACCTAAGCCAGTAGTCACTGAGAATGCACATTACCACTTTTTCCCATGTCTTTTCACAGGTGTGTTCTCCTTCCCAGCACAGGAAGGATTTTGCAGAATGGGAAGACCCCTTTCCTGGAGGGAAGAGAGCATGAGGATGGCCTTCGGTCTTGGAAGAATTTGACTTAAAAAGGTGAAGGCTTTGTTTGGCATATTCAAGTACCTGCTCAAGTCTGGAAGCTTAAACACAATGTCAGTAGAGAGAAAAACCTCTGATCTAAAATGCCTTCCTACATTTAGAGCAACTTGCCTGTCATAGACAAACAACAGTGCGGAATTATTTCTCCACCTCAAATATAAAAACCCAGAGTCAGTGAGGGGGGTACCTTCCACAGCTCACTGACTGCAGGTTTTTCAAATCAATCTTTAGAGAAAGATTACTATATATTTTTTTTGTATCAAAAAAGAGAGGGAATGTTTTTAGAGCACAGGATAACAAAATTGCAGTAAGTAATTAAAGAGCAAATACAACCACTTGCACTTCTGATAAATTGATGCTTGATTAGATGCTGACAAAAAGTGAAAAGAAAAAAGTATCTCTCATTAATGAGTTTGGACAATGAAAACTAAACAAACAGTGCAAACAATTACAAGTACACAAGATTAATTTTTTTTTTAATCTCTAAATCCCATAGGATGTTATTAGAAACAACAGTGAAACAACAAAGCCTGAACTAAATGCAGCTTGGCTTCCACTGGATTAGTATCTCATGATTTCAGCTTTCCTCTGGTACGGGAACTTCCAGGCTCTCTCACAAAATATGAGCTTTCTGCTGTTTTTCCCTCAGTCAAAATGCTCATGGGCTTTATTTTTACAATACTACAGAAAACTTAATTGTATTTGATACTTCTGCCCTTCTGTCAAGTTTGGTTGACACTGGCCAGCAGATTCAAAAGACATTAGACAAGACATTTAAAGGCACACAGAGATCAAACGAATACAAAAGTATATTTCTATTAAAAACTGGCTAAAAGATATTTTTACAATAATCTTTTATCTTTTTATGTTCAGTTTCATGTACAGGGAAATACGTGACACCAGGATCCTAATAATAAGGAAATCCTAAGGAACACTTCAGGTTGCTGTTTAAGACTAAAGAATTTCAGAGGAACAAATAACAATACAAGATTTCCTATTGGCTGAAATTGTTGTGGCAAACACTGATCCTTGCAAATCTTTAAAAAATAATGCCAAGAGCTACTCATGCTACTGAAAATCAGCTTCTCCCCAAATAAATGGGAAGCAAATGCAGCAGGCTGAGCTCACAAGATCAAATAAGGACTACAGGGCTCAGCCCAGCAGTATCTAAACTGGTCTCCACTTTCAAGACACTGGCAATCTGTCCAATCCACTACTTTTTTTTCACCTATTTAGGTCAGATAAAATAATGTATAATTTTGGATTAAATGTAAAAGTGCAGATAACCTGCCCTACTTCTATTTATATCTCTACGCTTTTTACATCTAAACAGTTTGAAAGTACCCAGAGCTTACATTTTGCTAAATGAAGTACCTGAAGTAAGATTTTTGTAATTATTTTTTTTTAGTGTGTAGGTTAGTCTCTTATTATAAAAATAGGGTACTATGATATTTAAAGACACAAAAATTACTTTCATAACACAGGCAATGACTTTCTATGTATTTATTTATGGAAAAAAAATCACAAATGACAAGATTAACCTGAACACTGAGGACACATTTAATATACGCCTACCTCAGGCTCATCATTACCTGTATGGCATTGCTGATCTGGAAAAGCTTTCATGTTAACCAAAAAAGGTGGCATAGACTTAGGACACACAACTAAAAAAATAAAAATGCATTCCCATCCAGACTGTGTTAATCACTTTGTGATGTAAAAATTATCACATATTTGTTTTAAAATGATATTTTTTGTTTTGCGCTCAATAATGAATTTATGCAGTAGCCCTAATCTGGACAAATAAACAGAACATTTATATGAATTCCAGGAGTCCTTCTCTGACAAGAGCAGTTGAGATAAAAATATCACAGTACCTGACCACTTATGACAGAGAAAGTCAAAGAGAGAAGGGCATCTTCCAGCACCCATTTTTGAAGAGAAGTTAGTCCAGCAGAAACAGACTGCAAAAGGGAGACCCAGTGGAATAAACATGAAGGGACAGGTTGAGACTCCCACCGTGAGCAGGCAGGGGGCAGCTTTTGGGCACCTGCAATACTGCAGTGCTGAACCCGCATGGCGCAGGAGTCAGTCAGTTCTCAACTCTGCAGCTGCAGGAGGGAAGCAGCCTTCTGACAGGAGAGTTTCCATGCTTCTGAAAACTCCTAGAGCCGACTTCTTTGACAAAATTCTGTGTACAGGTCAAGATCTTGCTGTACATTAAGCTGCCAAGTAAGCACTAGAGCATTTTAGCAACAAAATAAATACATTTTTTAAGTTTCTTTAATATCACCCTCATGTGGGTTAAAAGTGGTTTCAGTGCTGTGACAGTGGATGCCATTAAAAATCAGTCAATAAAATTATTACCACATCTACAAAATTTTGTGTAGTTAACGCACGATTAGGCTCTGCTTGCACTGAACCACTGAAGTCTGCAGTGCCTATGTGACCTGCACATCTGAAAACCTTTTAAAGAACAAAACCATTAGCAAGATAAATAGGAAATACACAATAGAATAAACACAGATTGCATAGAATGACATAATTTTAATCAGATGCATAAGCAAATGCAGTAAATTCAAGCATAACTTGTCAGTAGCTAAAATTTCTCTGTCATCTTCATGCTTCATTTTTCTTGTACAACAAAAGGCATCTCATTTTTTTTATTTAAAGGTCATTGTTCATGTCCCTTTATGATATGTTGCTTAAACTTATTTCACCTGGTTAAAATGAAAAGGTATGCTTTCAAAAGACCAGCAAGATATGTCCTTTGTCTTCTAAACCCCTCCATTTAGCTGTATCCACAGCAATCTGGGATGGCTGAAATGTGAAGCTGCAGTTAATTCTGCAATTCCAATAGTGAAAAAAGCAGAAACTTTGATAAGTCTTTCTCTGACCTCACTATGACAAGACAACAAAAACGTATTCTTCCAGGAGGTGGGGGAGGGAAAAAACTGTCTCATTAGAGATATATTTTTTATCAATCTTTGGGCTGTGAAAAACACCACAAAAAAAGTAAGATCACTAAATGACAGAAAAGATAACAATGGCAGTGCACGTAGCACTCTCCCAGGGTACTTCTATGACAGAGACGCCTGAGCTGGTTCTTCTCAGCAGCCTGCAGTCACCCTCAATTCATGCTGGTCAGCTCTTTTACCAAGAGTTTTTCTTTCAGTATTTCTGTAGTGCAGCAGGCAACTGTTCACCTCAGAGGCATAGAAGTAAATCCAGTTGTGTTTGATCCATACCGCCACAGCAGGTCTGTTGCCTTTTCAGGGAGTTCACACAACAGGCCCTGTGATGATAGAAAGAGCCATCAATTTCAGCAACTGTATTATTTGTAGGTATTTTGCTGAGATATACACACAAATACACACATATATAACAAAATATTGTCTCTGTAATATTCCAATATGACAATATGAGACAGTTCCTGAGTCTCACACTAATTACATGTTACTTCATTAAAAAAAAATAATAATAAATCTCCTTTTAAATAACTGATAGTTGAAATCTAATAAATGTTCAAGCTATAACCATCTCTTTTGTTCCCCCACATTTCACCATGTAGATTGCTAAGTGCTTTGCGGAACAGCACCTTGACAAATCTGTTTCATGCTTACTCACAAATTCAGCTTTTGAAGATGACCCCGAGCATGGAGTTTTAAGATGCTGCAGACTAGGTAACATGCCAGAAGCACCCTTGTTAAAGGTGTCCTTTAAAAATCACTGATTTTTTAACATGTTGTAACTTCCAAAGTGCCTTTCATATGCAGACCTCTGTACACTCTACAGATAACTGACCAAGTATAACATATTTCAACAGATGTCAGTGCACTGTGTGTGTTACAGCCCCTTTCCCAATGAGAACCTGAGGTGATACAGAAAGAACATGGTAAGATCCAGGACTTGCATCAAGTCTTGCTCCACACACAGTGCAACAACAGGACAAATCCTCAACTGTAGACACTGGCAGCTCCAGAGTTGTAAAGAATATACCTCAATGTATACTCCCTCTTTACTGACATCATGAAAGATTATCTTCCCAAAATTTACACCTCAAGTAACTTTGTTAAAGATGCCTTGCATGAATCCTCAGATTTTAATTTAAAAGGCAACTAGCAGCTAAGAGCACCTTAATAAATTTGCTTTTATTTACAAACCACCAATGTCTATAACTTGTTTATAATTTTTGTATTTTGACATGATTACATTACTAGGAATCAAAACAAATTAACAGCTCTCAGCACCTTCAGATAAAATTAGGATCCTGAATTTTACCTTTCTGTGTAAGCATCAGTTTATACACAGCAATGTTTCTTACTAAAATAAACTATTTAAAATCATTTAATGTGGAATATTATTCCCCACGAAGACTCTAGGGTCAAAGAAGCCTTGAAAATGTCATCTGTATAAATATTAATGTACCTGTGAACAGATAACTTTAGAAGCAGATTTGACAGTGGAGACAAAGAATAGCTTCTTCAGTTTGCAGTAGATGACTAAGATAATTTGAATTATTTATTGATAAGCCAATTTACAGAATCAGTACTAAGAGGACAGGCTGGACTGCTTTTTACACACAAAAAAAAAAAAAAAGAAAAAAAAAAGAAAATTATTACAAGAAATGCCTGGCATACAAATTCATAAATACAAGAGTACTATGGGTAGGCTTACTTTGCAAAAAGTCCCACATAATAAGGTAAAGAAAGCAATTATCTGAATTTTCCATTATTTTTCTACTTCTTTTTTGTTTGTGGATTTTTATTTTATTGAAGTTTGGTTTTGTTTTGTTAGTTTTAATTGGAAGGATGTTGGAATTCAAACAAGAGCAAACTTTTTTTTGGTCCTATTTTTAAAACCTTTTTATTGAGCTTGAATTATACCATCAGTTGATACAATACAGTTGTGAGTAAAACCAAGACAACAAACTTTAATGTCATAATAACCATGTTGTAGGCAATTTAGATGCCAATGCTGTCAGCTTTCCTATATAAAGTGGTACTCACATGAGTAATCTCACTGAAAACAGAAGGATGACCTGTGCACTAAGTGCTATTTAATGGAAAGGTATCAAACTAGAGGCAGACAAAGCAAGACTTATTAGTTGATAAACCCATTGATTCTAGGACAAGGTGAACTTCTGGGTAGCATCTAACCTCATTTCCCAGAGGTAACAACAATTTCTGACTGTAAAAGGCTAAATACTCCAGAAGTTACATGAATGGTCAAAAGGTACACAGCTGCTCAAGATGTCATAAGACCAGCTTTAAGAAATACATGTCAAAACTTATGCTCCAGGTCCTCTAACAGAGACATTTTGAAGCTGATTTCTTTCCTCAGTTTAGTATAATGTGGTATACACTTTCTGTCCCATCACTCAGCAAGAATGGGGTTCAGCACCAGAATCTTATTGATCTCAAGTTCGAGGTATTTGACAAAAATGTTCCCCTCCTCCTTTTCCATCCTGCATACACAATAAACCAAGATATAATATTGCCACCTAGTATTCATGCTGATTAACAGCCAGCAAGTTTTGGGCCTTCTGGTAACTACAGACTGGTCAGTCTCACCTCCATCCCTGGAAAGGTGATGGAACAACTTGTTCTTAGCACTATCTCTAGGCATATCAAGGATGAGCAATATCAAGTCAACATGGTTTTACCAAGGGGAAGTCATGTTTTAGCAACCTTATAGCTTTCTATGAGGAAGTAACTAACGATGATGGCAGGGCAGTAGATGTGGTTTATCTTGATTTCAGTAAAGCATTTAACACTGTCTCCAACAGCATCCTTGTAGATAAAGTGAGGAACTGTGGTCTTGATGATCAGGTAGTGAGATGGATCATGAACTGGTTTAAAGGAAGAAGTCAGAGAGTTGTGGTCAATGGGACAAAATCTAGTTGAAGGTCTGTGACTAGTGGAGTCCCTCAGGGGTCGGTACTGGGACTCTGGGACTATTCAATACTAATACTGGGACTATTGAATACTTTCATCAAAGACCTAGATGAGGGAACAGAGTGTGCCCTCAGCAGGTTTGCTGATGACACTAAACTGGGAGAGGTGGCTGACACACGAGAAGGCTGTGCTGCCATTCAGCAAGACCTAGACAGGCTGGAGAGTTGGGCAGGGAGAAACATGATAAAATTCAACAAGGGGAAGTGTAGAGTCTTGCATCTGGGGAAGAACAACTCCATGTACCAGCACAGGTTGGGGGCTGACCTGCAGAACAGCAGTGTAGGAGAAAGGGACCTGGGGGTCCTGGTAGATAGGAGGATGACCATGAGCCAGCAATGTGCCCTTGTGGCCAAGAAGGCCAATGGCATCCTGGGATGCATTAGAAAGGGTGTGGTTAGTAGGTCAAGAGAGTTCTCATTCCCCTCTATTCTGCCTTGGTGAGTCCACATCTGGAATATTGTGTCCAGTTCTGGGCCCCTCAGTTCAAGAAGGACAGGGAAGTGCTTGAAAGAGTCCAGCACAGAGCTACAAAGATGATTAAGGGCGTGGAACATCTCCCTTATGAGGAAAGGCTGAGGGAGCTGGGTCTCTTTAGCTTGGAGAAAAGGAGACTGAGGGGTGACCTCATCAAAGTTTGCAAATACATTCAGGGCATGTCAGGAGGACAGAACCAGGCTTTTTTCAGTGACGTCCAGTGATAGGACAAGGGTCAGTGGATGCAAACTGGAACATAGGAGGTTCCACGTAAACATCAGAAAAAACTTCTTTACTGTGAGAGTGACAGAGCCCTGGAACAGGCTGCCCAGAGAGGTTGTGGAGTCTTGTTTGCTGGAGACATTCACAACCCACCTGGACACATTCCTGTGTGATGTGCTCTAGGTGACCCTGCTCTTGCAGGGGGGTTGGACTGGATAATCTTTCGAGGTCCCTTCCAACCCCTAAGATTCTGTGATTCTGTGACTCTAGAGCAAAAGACAGAATATTGCTTTCTAAAGGGGCAAACTATGTCTTAGACATTACTGCAACAACAATAGCTACTCTTAACACTGTTATTCAAATACCTGACACAGCAATAATTGTGTAATAAATGAATTGTCCTTTAGTCCCCAAGAAATGGGAGACAGCAGCAACAAATAAAGGAGAAGTATCAGATTAACACTTTCAAACAGATGGAAGCACTGAACTTCTGGATTACACACTTAAAAGAGTTAGAATAAGTCCAACATTAGTTTCAAAGCTTAACATTTCTCTATTTCATGTTACTTTTTAAATTTCAGCCTTTAACAAGAGGGAGCTGAACAAGAGCAAGGAGTCAGGTGCAAAAGCAGGCACATATGACAAGTTTGATAATACATGAATAGAACTTAAAGTATTATATGCGGATTAAAAGATTAAAAGATAAAAAAGCAAGAGTGTTCTTCTTAATTAGAGAAGCCATATGCTCTATGAAATAAATCCTAGTACTAGGACAACTTGTAATTACAACCTCATTTTTAAACAGATCCTGTTAATTCTTATATATTCTGTATTTGATTTATTTACTAGAATAACAACATCACAGAGTTGTTATGGAAAAGTGCACATCACAGTCGAAAGACTAACTGAAAAAATTTTGCTACCTCTCCTCCTACAAACAGGACATAATAAATATAGCTTTACATATTAAAGATTATGTTCATCTCTACAGTGAAAACTAAGATTATAAAACTAAGAAAAAAAAATCCTAAGAAGAAAAAAACCCACAAAAACCTGCCATAGTGAGTTTGTCTTGCTTGATATACTGCTTGTATGGACATGATAATTAACAGTGTTCAAATAAAAATAAACCTGCAGTACTGCCTACACATTCTAAAGTGAAAAGGGTCACATGAGGCATCTAATCCAAGCATGTGTCTCGCCTTAGTTTTAGGAATGCTTTGAATTATTTTTTTCAAGTGGGAATGGATCTTACTTTTTTGTAACTATGTTTATCTGAATGGTATAAAGTTTTGACTTTTGCTTTTTAGAATAAATTTCCATTCAGTAAAATTTGCCAATACTTCTGCCTTTTAAAGTATCTTTAACATAACCTTCATCCAGAGACTCCAAAATACCACTGCCATCCTTATTACTTCTATTAGGAAAACTTATAATAAGGTGGCTTCACATAACGATCTATCAATCAGGTTCACAGAGATGTAGATGTGTTTTTATAAATATATAATAGGTATAATTTACACACATAAATCACAGCTTTTCTAGGTATCCAACTTACAATCAAGATCAGCCTGCCTATATAAAAATATGAATCAGCCCACACATCTCAGAAACTCAATTCATTTGAGAACAAAACTTATTCCTAAGACATTTAATTTAAACTAATTAAATTTGAGTTAGCAATTTGACTGTTTTTTCAGTCCTGTGAGGCCCAAGTCCTCTTTCTTACTAACCTTTCAGATTAGGATTCTAAATTTCCACAGCTTATTGGTGCTGGCACTTACCTGTATGCACTGCCACCATCTCAAGGGCATGCATACTCTGCAGCTCACTTCCCTTCAAGCATTAACATCAAGCAGCTGAAATGGGCTTATGCCAGTTCTGCTGTTCTAACTGCTGAGCAAAAAGGACAGGAAATCTTTGTAATCAAAACATTTCTAAATAAAGGTCACTTTAATACAAAATTACATCAATCACCTTGAAAAAAAAAAAGTACATTTCAATTGATGTCATTCATTCACGGGCTACTATCAGCTTTAGTTTTAAAAAGTTCATCTACTTCTGGAGAAAAAACATTAAAAATTAACTAAGTCTTTCAAGAGAGATTTAAGTCTTGGGTGAAGAGGTAAAACTGTATGAGTTGTTTCATATGATAATCCAAATGATTGTTTGAAAACCTTTTTCTGAAGACATTACTATGAAAGTAGTTTTAATGCAAAAGAATCAGCTATGGATAAAGCATTTCTCAGTATTTACCCTGGTCTGGTTACACGCACCATAGAATCCAAGCCTTTAGCTCACATACATAGCATGAAACAAGCAAAATAAGCCAGAACTATTATTCCTATAATTTATAATGCATAAACACATTCAGAACTATTCGACACACTAGATGAGCTATCTGACTTCTTATAAAACTTCAGGAGTTGATTTTGACATGGCCACATTTTGAAAACATCTTTTAGAATTGCAGACAAAGTTCTTATAGGTCTATAACTTTTTACTGGGAGATGCTAACTGAATTCACAGGTATAAATGAGGATCCAGCTTTCTGTCATTCATTCTCACATAACTGTTGAAACCAATAATTAAACTTTCAGTGACCTGAATGGTAAAGGATCATGCCCATATAGCTTAATTCAGACTATAAATCCAATTTTATCTACAACAGAGCCTACAGGCACCTGCTTAGAAGTATGCATTTAAATGGAACCATGTGTTAAGTGACTGGCTGAAAGATGGATGAATAGACAGTGATGTTGTCTGTGGAACTGGATTCTACATGGACACCAGTTTCCTATTTAAATGTTATCTATTTAATTTTTACATGTATGTAATGCACAGACACACAAAATAAGGACAAACAATATAATTGTATGTAATTTTATGACACAGAGTAAACACCCAGTCTCAGCAATTTTGTCCTATGTATCATAATAAGGTGCATATCCTGCAACATTAAAAATCATCTAGTGTCTGCAGGGTATCTGCTAGTGGGACTGGTCAACTGCACAACTTTAATTCCAGTGAATGGGTTTTTTTCAAGGATAAGGACAGTCCTTGTAAATTCATATGTATGCTAAAATTTTAAAAACAATTCCTCAAGTGTTTTAATTTTTATTTATCTGTCACACATCTGTGTATGGATTTGTAAATAATACATTCAAGCTGCTTAATTCCAAATTGGCTGGAATGCTCTTTTGGAAAGGTTGGTACAAAAATGAATGTCACTTGATTGTTATTCTGCTTACAAGAGACTACAAATGAAGGAGCAGTGAGGGAGCCAAGAGAAACTCCAGTGAGAAATAGGACAAAAATGGAGCTGAGAATGGGAAGAATAAACAACTGAGTGTAAAAAAGAAAGAAGCAGAAACGAACAATTAAAAATTCTCATACATTGACATTTAAGGGACAAGAAGCTTACACAGGCTACTGAGCTGTGCCGTTGCCACTTTTTAAGGGTTGGTGTAGTCACAAAGTGAGAGTCTGGCTCTTGCTTCAGGAGAAGGTTCACTCAAGAAGTTTACTACATTGAAACAATAGTTCACAAGCTGTAACTAATACACTATTTTGCACGCTCTGCAACCCGTTGCATTCCATCCCTCTGTAGCGCCTTGTGAAGTGTATGGAATCTAATATGCATAATTAACTGAATATCTCAGTTTTCAAAGGCAATCAGCTCTTTCTAACTTACAGCCCTCCTCAGAAGAGACACCTGAGATGCTAAGACTGCTGCTTTATGAGCTCAGGCTCATAAACTCACAAAGTTTCTGTATGCTGTGCTAGGGTCATTCTCCTCAAAGCCACGGAGCTATCCTATAGAGCTGCAGACACACTGCTGCATCCTGGCACTAGGGAAGTCATTGCCACACAACTGCAATGGTGGGATCTGAATTGTTCTTTTTCCAGTTTTCCAAGCCATGGTTTCTAAAGCTGACAGTGATGATTAGTCCTAAATGCTTTATGTGCCATAGAGAAATGCAGGAGAATGTGTCCAACAGGCAAGGTTTTTTAAAAGTCTCTGCCAACACGTTGATCACAGAATGAATTGTCTGGAATACTGTGAACCCTTTACTTATTAAAAATTAAACTAGGGTGTTACATCAATGAAATATATTGTGTGCTGTCAATAAGACATGCTATTATATTATCAAGGTACAGATTCAGACTATAAAATCAGCTTTTCATTTATCTTAATGAGAGACTACCAAAAGTAAATTACATGAGTTTTCATCACTGTATTCTTAATAAGAATAGGACATTGTGGCTCTTTTTGTTAAAGAGAAAGCTAAAACACTGTTTATATGCTCTGTTCACTGAGCAGTCAGGACTAATACTGAATATCCAAAATGCTACAGGATGTTTAGTCAAAAGGTAGCATGATAAAACAAAACACAAAATATTATTTCAAGAAAACAAAACTAACAGAAAAAGAGACATTTTTAATTGGAAGAAGAGATGGGTAAAGATGGGGAAAGACAACTAGCATTACCAAAAATTAGAACTGGGTGTACTTTTAAAAAAATAAGATGTCTTCTAGACTCTGGTTGTGTTTTGAGGAGATGAATGGACCAAACTTGTAACTCCACAAAATTACAGCAAATAAAGACACTGAAAAATTACCACAGCATTCAGAAAGAACTGGCACCTTATTTTACAACCATAAAAGTATGGACTGCCTCTTTTATTATTAAAGGGGTCTTGCTTTTCTGTTCTATCAAGAAGACTTCAAGGTCAAAATATCTGTGTGTTTAATGCCACTTTAGATGCCAATGAAAGGAGATCACAAGAAAAATGAGAACCCTGGGGCTTGCCAGGCCTTTCTGGAATAAATGCACTTGGTAAAGGCAAGGTTATATAAATGAAGGGAATCCATCATCTGCTGTGCTTGTTGGGGGATTATTTACATTGAAAGAAAGAAAAAAAGAAATTAATAATATAATATAGCAAATTGTTCAAAGATAGTATGTATTAAAAAGACAATTTAACAGTAAAGAAAATGTGTAATAACATCACAAATTCTTTCATTACAAGTGAGGAGGGAAGCAATTGTTAATGGAACAGAGGGAGGGAGAGCTTGATATGGAAATTCCAAAGAGGATAAACCCTTTCCAAATTTGCATAGTTTGTTCCCTGGAAACCTAAGGAACTGCTGATGGTAAACCAAGATTGAAGAGACCTTGGTTGGAATTCAAGAATGTAGGAGAAACTTGCCCACATCTGAAAAAACAAAGTTCAAGTCTATTCACATCAGAAAAACACATGAAACCCAAGGAAGCGTTTTGAGGGCAGTATCTCAGTCCTATCACATTGTTGGAGATGTGGCTTCATGTCTTACTGGTTATTGTCCTACCTTATTATAATCAGAAGCCCAACATGCTGCACAGTCAATTTGTTCTGCTGGGCATAAATGCTGCATTAAACTCGGCAACTACAGTTTAGTAAAGAGACTGCAGATGTTGAACCATTTAATTTCTTTTTCTCAATACCTTGATGGAAGTAAATGAGGGTTTCCTGGGAAGTTCAAGGTCTAGAGGGCATTCTTTTCATCCATTTAGTGTCCCTGTTCATCAGATTTGGAGCAATGTCTCTCTTTGGTAGACAGATCTGACTAATGTTGACATCAAGTATATCAAAGAGGTAATTACTTCTTTAGAGTTTATAGCACATTCCACTGTTAATTGAAAAGATTATGCCTTTGCTTAAAGACTATATACTGCTGTAATATAAGTTATACATTAAGTAAGGTAAGGAAAGGACTGATGCAGGTGCCAGCAAACAGTTTGTATACTTCCAGGAATAAAACCTGTCAGGAAAGGGAGAAGAGGAAGGAGCCATTAACAAGGGGAATTAAGGGGAATAACATTAACAAGAGGAATTAAGTGAGAAAAGAGACTGAGATCTGTGAGAAAAAGAGATTAAGTGGAGAGAGAGGGAGGATGAGCTTAATCTGTACTTTGGTTAAGGGACCAGAGTTTGACTGCTGGTTCAAGGAAAAAATAAGGTTTGGTTGAGGGATAAATGGCTTTAGTGTTACAACACCTTCTTTACCACGAGAGAATCCCCCACACTAGTGGAAAACAAGGCCCCTGCAGGAATACAAAAAAAATAAAATAAACAATCTCAGTTTCTCTCATGCTACTGTGGCATTCATCTTCTTCTACAGGAATTTAGCAGCTCTCTTGTCCACAAAACCTCCCTTGAAATCTTTTCAGCTTTGCATACCTTTTATGGAGGAAAAAGTACAGGCAGAGTAGTTCCTGCCAGAATATTATCCTCTGGTGTTTTCTGTCTTAATCATGGGACATGAGAAAAGCAAAATCAGTAGCTGCTGGTGCTAAAATACATATTTTAGGACAGAATGATATATACAGGAAAGGAAACACCCTTTACTTCCAAAAGGTATCTCATTGCTAGACAGGGACTCAAGCATAGTACTGAAAGCACACACTTTGGCCCCAGTTTCATTCCTCTCCATTATGCAGCTTGTAGATTGCCCTGTTCCTTACTCATCTCTTAGATCAATCACTTTGCCAATGACAAAAGACAAGAGAGGCTCTGCAGCACCCAGAGGAGCTAATATTTGCCCTTGCTTGCAGAAGCATCATAAGGCCTATAACCAAATTAAGTTGTACAAAAACTCTGCAAGATTCCCAGATACCATCTTATTTGAAACTTAATGTGTGCTTTCTTATATAAGGGCTAGAGGATCAAGGTGATATTTTGATTTCAAAGTGCTCCAGAAAGGTGGACCTGCCAAGGCATAAAACTAGCCAGAGAAATAATAAATGACAGACTAAGATGGAGTCCACAAATCAAGAAAAAGGCTTTGCCCCACTTCCCCTCCCACCCTCTCAGTCTTCCTCAGTGCCAAGATTTTGGATCAAACTTCAAATCAGATTTGCTGAGTTAGCCCTGGGGATGTCTCATGTTATTCACTATATAGAGGGAGACATGGAACATTATTGTTTTACAAGTTTCCAGGATAAGGAGGAAGGTAGTACAGCTGAAAGCTGCAGTCTTGCTATGAGCTCTGAGAATACTAGAACAGCAAAGCCCATGGTTCTCCACCCTGGCTATATCTTGATTTATATCAACACTCTAACATTATTAGTGTCACAAGAGGCAGACCTGTCAACTGGAATAAGACTTAGGAAATTTGCTCCCACCTACTTTCACTTTCAGGTTCATCAGGTGTAGTATTTGTTTCTGTCATTGCCCAAATGTAGATATGAAACATGAGAAAAACATATTGCCATTAATTACAGAGGGAAAAAAAAAATTTAAACAGAAGAAGGCTGGGTAAAAGCAACAACACTTGATACAAGTCTACTGTACTAATCGTAACTCCAATCACAGCTGAAAGCAGATTACAGAGCTTTTGTATTACATTGAAAAGGCAAAATAATTAGCTGAATATTATTTGTATCCTAACATTATGCCCTCTACAAAATCAAAACTCCCATGTATGGCTTCAGATAGTATCCAAAAGAGATACAGGGAGTCCTGTAGAGGAAGGTTGACACAGGCAGTAACATTTGCCAGGTCAAGACCCGGTTCTTTTAACATAAAAACATAACCAATGTTAATGGGCTCTTATACAAGATCCAGGACAAGGTCTACAAATCACCTGAGTCCTTCTCAAACCCCAGCTGCACAGAAAAGAACATTTCGGTCATAGATGTATAAACTAGTTATGGCAATATCTTTTAGTTCAAGAAAGGTCTGTGTTTGGGTTTTGTATTGGTTTTTTAAGGGTGAAAAGCTCCAAGTAATCCCCAAGTACTACATTTGTGAAAAAACTAGAAGATCTGAACTTATATTGAATATTACTGATAAAACAGCGGAGATATTTTTAGAGACAAAGCCACTTGCTGGAATGTTGATTTCTCTGCCATCTTGAGCTTCTGTAAACCTGTTTTGCTGGAGATATTTTATCTTGGCAGAGCACTACAAAGCACTTTTCATGCTTTGTAGTTGCCTCCATATGAAAATCTTAAAGACAAATTAGTGAATTGATTTTAACAGCACTGCAATTAGTTATTGATTTATTGACACTCAATGGTCATTACAAACCTGGTATTTGGAAAATATCTTTCCATTCAACTAAATTGAAGCAGGAAGACTGTGAGCTAGAAGGAATACAGAGCTCAAAATATGGAAACCTATGCTCTAACTCTTCAGTTTTATACAGGAACAAGATTGAGGTCCTACATATTTATTTTGTTGTTTGGTTTTTTTTAATTACTTGTTATTATTTTGATAGAGACAGATCTTGGATATAGTTTCCACCACGAGAAAAAAAAAAAAGTAAATGAGTTATGAAGGCACAACTTAGTTTGGAAGAGGTCATGTAAAATTAGTACCCTCTGTTGCCCAAAGCTAAAATTTTCCTATCACAACCGTGAGCATCAGATTTGAAAAGGATGAATGGGTGAGAGAGCTCAGGAGGGGGTTTCTTTCATTTTCTCTGCTTTTGGGAAGAGGGACATGTGAGAAGAATACAAAGCTTCTGATTCATACCTATCTATTAGTCATACCTCTGTTGTGCTGGTTGCTTATTCTGTAGACATCCTCTGCTGTATAAATAAGGTGCACTGCCTCAGGGCTTAATACAGCATGTCTTTAAACCTTTGTTTTGTAGTTTTCTTTCTAACCCCTGATTGTTCTGCACTTTCTTTCGCATATTTTATAATTCTTCTGAAGAATTTTGTAATACAAAAAGTTTGTGCCATTCAGTATTACTTTCCAATTAATTGCTGGATTTTTAATCAGTGGGTGGCATAATTTCCTAAAGAAAAATATCTGTTTCTATCATTATTTTTCAGAGCAAAAAGTATTTTCACTGAATGTAACAAAAGAAGAAATAGATACTATCTTTTTGAAAAATATGAGGACAGACGCTTATTACCAAAAATACTTCATGAAAGTGTTATTTGAAAATTCTCAATGTACACATCCTGAACTGAGTTGGTTTTGTTTTTTGTTTAATTGAAAAAAAAGAAAAAAAAAAAAAAAGAAAAGGAAAAATAAAGGCTTGCATCTTGACAAACATGAAGCATTATAAAACCAACAAATTTTAAGTTTTGGGTTTTTTCCCCCCGTTTGAACAAACAGTTTAAGGGAAAGTAGTTGTTTGGCTACAGTTTTGATGTAAAAGCTACATTTTTAATCACACTATAAAATAGATGCTATGCTATAAATTTGAGCAAGCTTAAAAAAAACTGAGGAGGGGCATATAAGACAAAATTTTAAAACTTCCTTGCCAGGGATTTCTGTCCATGCAGATCTGCATCATAGTTCATAGAATCTTTTTGGTTGGAAGATCTTTAAAATCATTAAATCCAACTGTTAACCTAACACTGCTAAGTCCATCACTAAACCAGGTCCCATTTTAAGGTTTGCAAAAGACTAGTTTGCAGTGCTGAATAATTATTTTGCATGTACTAGCTCATATATTCCACCTTCTGTTTGCTTGCTATGTTCTTTGATTTATTAGCAGTTAATTTTTAATAAAAAAGAAAGTTATATGCATTTATTTAATCTAAACCACAGAAGTAATCTTAACATTGGTATTTCCACCCTAATACCTGTTCATACTGTACAAATGCAAAACAAATCTGACACTTTAAATAACCAACTTTGCAGTAAAAAACTCATTAGTGATATATGATTTGACAAGGAAGAGGTCTAACACTGTTAAGTGATTTCTTCTGCATTAACCTTTGCATTTCAAGTCAAGGGTGCACTAACCTTAGCTGATGTGGTTTTGAACTTATTAGTTGTGATTGGTGCAGAAATGTAATGCTAGTGTTCTTTACCTCATGCTGACACTAAGGTTCCTTTACTCCAGTGTGCTTTTTTCTTTTAACCTTGACATGAGAATAGGTAAACTGAAGAGTTAACATTATTATTTCCTTCATGAAATTACAGCATTTTTTTTCTAGTAAATATACAGGTGACAAGCATCACTTTTTTCTCAAATTTTAATGAAACCTCTAAATAGCCCTTGTATAAGTATTAACAAATCAATGTTTCTCCAAAGCAAACAGACTAAATTCAGAAGTGGTTATTCCAGGGAATTATGCCCTGGTATAATCTGGAAATCTGTCCAAGTGCAACCCAACAAGCATTCTTTAGGATTTACTTCAGAGAACATTCACCCACACAAGAGCTTCCCAGGCAGATCAGTTTCGTGTACCAGGTTTATGGAGCACAACATTTATAACCACACTGATGAGATTATCATCATGTTCTTGCTACTAGTCAGTTAAAAGGAAAAATTAATACAGTGACTATCTGAAAGTGAGTTCCCTGACTGGGAGACACATACATAAATACTCCTCTCTCTTATCAATACTGCACAGTTGCAGTCTCCTAGACCTGGAAGCAAGCACAACCATCTCAACACCAGCTGCATTCAGCAGACACCCTTTTAGTGACTGATTTCAGATGGAGTATGTCTAGAACTAGCAAAGCTTCTAACATTATCCCTTAGCTAGGGAGATGTCACAAATTTGGCCAGACCAATACTGCAACAGCAGCATTTAAGTCAATGGGAGTTTTTCCACTTACTTCAATAAACACTGGATCAATTATACAGAAAGACACATCAGAAGCCAAAATTTTAGACTTAAAAGAAAGCAACCTCTCTCTTCACCTGGTCACTTGATCCTTTGACCCTTTGCCAGCCTGCTGTTTCCAGCCGTGTCCGCTGTATGTAAAACCAGTAATTTTTTATTGCTATTCCCATTCTTGAGGGAGAGGCAAAAGTGTCATTTTTAGTTTAGATTTCCTAGCTTTATTTATATTTTCTTTTCAAATAACTTCCTCTCCTTCATGGCAAAAACACTTGATCTTTGGGTCTAGCCTAAAGAACATCCTTTGATAGATTAATTGTCTTGGCTAGAGGTATTCAACTCCCTGCTTGTTTTGCATCCTGAGTTTAGAAAGAAAAGGTTTGCCTATTCTTTTAATTCTCTTAACATTAATTCAAGTCTGTGTCAAACATGAATAACTGACAGATTAAAGCAAATCTGTCACAGTGAGATTACTATGAGCAAAGAAAGTTGCTCAGCATGTGCCATGTCCCTGTGCTGTGGGTCAGATGAAAGTACAGGAATCATAGATAGGTTTGGCTTGATACCAGATACAAGGCCTCTTGTTGTTCCAATACAAACTAATGGGGAAAAATCTGAAGTAATATCTAACATTCCCAATAATTCATTTAAATTCTGTTTTAAAATCCCATGTCTTTGCCAAGGTTAGAGAGGTTTAGTTGGAGAAGGTTGTAGTGTACAGGGGAGGAATGCTTAAGAACAGTTTCTAATACTATTGAAACAGAACTGAAATACCCCAATCCAATCTGAATGGGATATTCACCAGAAAATATTGTAGCCTAATGAAAATGAGTGGCAATATTTTATATTTATCCAATAGGATATAAGAATAAAACTTGAATTAAAATGTTACCCATATTAAGTAATATTTAACCAGAAATTAAACAATAAGCAAATTCTTTGTTATTTCAGCAGAAAAGTTATGAAATAAGTGTTGAACCAAGAAAAGATAACAATGACAAAAGACCTTACCATTTATTTAATAAATTTAAGGTTTCCTTTGAAGTCTTTTCAAAGAATACGGTCTCTTCTTTGTGCAGGTTTTGGGGTGTTGTTTGTTTTTTAAACAGTTCTTAATGTGATTATTGAAATCACACAAAAAAACTCCCAATAATTACAGTGAGTTAGGAATTAATTTGATCAGCTGAGATTTCAAAGTAATTAAACTAAGCAAGAAAGTCCTACAACTGGTATTCTAGTGCACTGGAACAGTCACATCTCATTCTATGTCCTATTAAACATCTCTAATGCATATGCCTCTGAAAAATTACTTTCTTCCAAAGGAATTCTTAATATAGTTAGAGCAAGAGACCTTATAGACAAGCAGTAGTTTCCATTATCAGTTGATCATATTTCATATTGCCAGCAACATGTCAGGTCATTTTGACATCAGCTGTAAACTAGAAGTCCAGGGATAACGGCTATTAGCACTGGACCTATGAGTCAGAATGAAAAGGCTTTTGGTGTCACTCATTTGCATCTGCAATTCACTGTGTGGTACCTTCCTTACACAGAGAAAACATTATTGGATACATTTGACCTTCCTCCATTCCTAATGCACAGAAAACAGAAACACATTATAATTCAATCTGGCTCTAAACCACACACAATGAGGAGAAAAAATTCATTCTAATTAAAACCTATAAAAGTTAGTTTTCACTGCTGAATTTGCACAGTACAATATAAAAACCAATTCCTATTATCATCAAACCATGCACTAGTAAGAAATGTGCCATTATACAGGGGATTACCTGTGACTCTGAACTTTGCAGTATACACGATTAAGTTTCTTTGCTGTTTAAAATGTTAGCAAAATGCCTACACCTTTGAAAGTAAGTCTAGCAGAACACAAAAGCACAATGAGGGGTAAGATAAAAGTTTGTGTGTGGCAAAACACTTTATGAAAAGGAGACACTGAGTAACCCCACACTGTGATTTGGCAGGTTGGTGGGAGGTATTTGAAAATATCCCCAGGTCATCTATGGAAAACAACAGAAAAGTATCACAGTAAGAATTTGTTCTGTATCTTCCTATTTTGGATCAAATTCTTCCTCAGTATAAAAACTTACTTGATTCTGTAAAACCTACATTAGTTACGTGAGAGGTGTGGGGCAACTTTTGGTCATCACATGGAGTTGCTCCATATAGCAGAGAAGTAGCTAAGAAAAAAAAAAAGAGACCAGTCACATTCCAATCCTTGTGCTTTACATTTATCCTACAAAGGTTTTTTTAACTGCCTTTAGGACAAGACAAGACGAATTTTGGGAAGGAACAACCTCATGTCACAAGAGACTGAAACTGCTCATTAACTACTTATGTAATTATGGAGGATTCCCTATGCTGCCAAAAGAGGGATCTACATAGACTGTATTTGACAAAATATAAAAGAAAGAAGAAATTAAATTTAACAACTAATTTTGAAAAATGACTTTATTTTAAAAATCTGGTTTCCCATTTTATTTGTACTTATGAATGAAGAACACTTAATTTAAGTTTGTTAGGAAAAGTATAGAAAAGGCAGTTAATTTTTAGAGCTTCTTAGTGTGCATGGGATAATATCTTGTACTACTGATATCACTTAAGACCACAGGGATTGAAATAACAACTAAGAGTACCTAAAGATAAACCATAATCATTAACTATAAATAAAGGTATTTTCCCTCATATCCTTAGAGACTATTCTATTTCTGTTTTTTTTCATTTCATTCTCTCACAAGTTTATAATTTTTTACTCATCTGTGCAATACTTTTTAAATTATGTCAAGTCTCAGCGTGGCTCCTTTCAAAATACAGAAGTTTTGTGAAAAGTGTCAGGCAGAGAGCAAAGGTTCTATTTTTTTTCTGATCAAACTCAGTGGTAGACCTCTCACTGGCTTCACATGATCAAGCTCTGTTTCCTTACTTGCTAGTCAATCTAAGTGATAGACTGATCCAAGCAGTAAACATGTTAGGACCATATGGTTCCCTGAATAATACAGCACATTTACTTGCAAGTTTGTTACTTTGAGCAACACATTTACACCCAAATTCTTAAACAAATATGCAGAGGCTGTACTCATCCTACTATTGTATCCATTTTCTCACTTCCACTTCCCCTAGGTTCTTGCAACATAAGTTTTTGTAAGACAATTCTCTGGACAGAAGTCTGAACCTATTAAACTACAAGTTTTTAGGACCATATTCCATAGGTTTCTGTTCCCAATATTTGATTAAATAAATTTTTGTGGTATTTTTTTACTTAATTTAATATACTCTGAATTACTCCCTTTTCCAACACTGAAATATATAGAAACTTTCAGAGAGTAAAAACAACACAGTACAAAATCATCAAACAGCAATGTTTGCAAACATGGTTTGTCCTAATAACATTTATTTTCCCAAAGTTTGGAAAAGGGCTGGACCTTCATGAAGCGATTGCTCTAATGTTTCAACAAGGCCACAGGGAAGAGTAGTTATCCTTTGGATATCATAATTTGAGTAAGTCTATCACTTTGTAACCCAAATAGGGTTTTATACCTATGTGAAGGTCTATCATCTAGTTAGAACAGAGCTCTACTGCCCATAGTGAATGCTATCACAGTCAAATTAACTCAAAAAAGCCAGGAAATTCCACATTAATCTGGTCTTATTTTACACTACTGTCAAAAATAGTACTTCACACAAAGGAACATTCTGCTATCCAAATTCAAATCAGTGTTTCTGAAGACACAGAAGGTCAAAGAGTAGTAATCAAGTATGTATATATATTTATTACATAATTCTCTGCTTGCTTAGTCTTATTTAATATCAAATATTCAATACAACATTTAAATAATTGTGAATATTGCAAGCAATAACAAAAAATATTATTGGGACATATGATAATGTTTCTGTGTATCATCATTTCAACTATTCAGGTAGCTCATTTAAAGTCTGGATGCAGTCAAAACACAATTTTCAGGTGAGCAGAGGAGTCCTGGCTCTGTATTAATTCACTGGAATGGAGCCTTATTCCTGGATGATTATTATAGCTGACCTATGCTACCCAGCCACTTGGGTTGCATAGCATAAGAAGGGGAATAGTTATCAAAGAGTAACCAGGCCACACAGCTTCCTTAGCTGCAGGAAGAGCACTGCAAGTCAGACTGAGAGCAATCCCACACCAACAAGCACAATTTCTTTCATAGTGACAAGTTTTGAAGGAAAGTAGATGATAACAAATTCATAGGAATTAATAATTTAAAACCTAGGATGCTAAGAATTCTCTTTTTCATCTGTTGAATGTTAAAGCTTTCTGTATACTCAGAGAAATTATTTTTAAATTCAGATAACATATTTCCACAAGGGTCCAGATTCTGAAGTGCTTATTCAGTAACTGATTTAAGCAAAAGTGCTACTGAAGCTGCTGGGAATTTTATTCAATTGAGACTGCATAAACATTGAGTGCAGATTTCTGGATTTCATCCTCTAGAGTAACAGCCTATGTAAACTGGAAAGAATGACTGGAAGATCTAGTAAGTAACCAGGCTCTTTTAAGTATTTAATATTATTCTTAAGAAAACACTTACTGCACTTCCAATGACAAATATTGTCAGGAAAGTGTAAAACAGAATATCTTTTTAATTTCTAAATACCTGGAAATTGAAATCTTAACTCATAAGACTGTCTTGCTGTTGGACCAACATTTATTCATTCTATAGACTTATTACATTTGTGTGTAATCCAACTAAGTATTCCTACACTTCTGTAATTTATATAATTATTAATTGACTATAGTACTAAAACCATAAATTCAGATGAATATGCAAACAATTTTACTAATGATGAAACTTAATGTACCAGGTCCATTTTGTTTCCTTGGAAAATAAGCTTTAAAAAAATGTGGCTGAGGCAGGACCCAAACCCAAAAGTTGTTGATCCCCATCATGTACTTATCATCATAACACACATGCGATAAGACACAGATAACAGACGTAACACACAGATCCACATTTGAAAATTACACATTGCCTATAAGCTATCGGTTGTGAGCTGTTAGGTATTAGTTCAGCAGAAAGTCTACAATTACGACTTTTTAATTCCATTTTTCCCCTTTGTGATAAAGCGAGTGGAATTCAAAATGCCCTTAACGATTTCCCATCAGTCTGCACCCATGAGCAGGTGTGGACTGTGAGGCATTGCTGCATCCATCCCTTCTGCAGGTCACTAGAAGGCACCAAGAAGTTTAGATTACCTTCCCAGCTCTTCCAGAGATTATTGTGTGACTTTGCACAAATCCCACAGGGCTCATTCCTGGTTGCTGGCAGAATAAAACTTTTCCACACATCTCCAGATGTTCCCCTATCTATAAAGCACAAACAATAACAGTAGGTGTCACAGACCACAGTTGTGAGCCTTCACTTAATTTACCTTTGTAAAATGTCTTCAAGTTCTCACTATTCCTTTCAAGAAACATTATAGAGATACATATGATGGAGTCATGGGTTAGTATGTGTGTATAATACACAACCATGTACTCTGACGTATTCCACGTTAACTCTAAAAGTGTTCGAAAAATGCCAAGTTCTAAAAAAATATTCACATGGATAACAACTGCAACGTCTTTAGTAGAGTTAATAGTATGAACTATTCATCAAGGCTACTAAATAACATTCTCACCCTCTTCATACAGTAAGATATGATATTCACATAAAGCATAGTAGCTCTGGCAAACTGTTAGGCAGTAAATGGAAGGATAATTTCTCTAGATATCTAAGGGTATGAAATAGGGATATATGTTGCCCTGTGCTTCAAAAAAAAATTTGGTGGGCAGTATGACAAACTTTGAATTTGCTTGGCTCTCCTTGGATCTTCTTAAATCCCTTCTCCCTGTGTAAAGTCTTGCCCCAAGAGGAGAACAGGGGAAAAACACAAGAAAGCTCTGCCTGGAACCTCTCAGTTCGCTGTCATCTTCCCACCTTCTCCATTACTCCACATGCAATCTATATACTCTCTGTTCTGTATTGTATCTACCCAATCCACAGCAGAGAAGCCACATTCTACTTGTCTCAAAGTGGATTATTATTTTCACAAACACCCGTTGCCGCTGCTACTAGCCACGTCTGATGGAAGTCGTGTTTGAATTAAGCAACTCAATTTACCATAAGCAAAACTTAAGTGCCTCTTTACACATGCTCATTTACTAAAAGTTCAATCAATAAACGTTTTCCAAAGTTACTGCAGGGTTTTGTTGGTTCTCCTCCTCCCACGCATGATTTATCTTGAAATGCAGCCAAATTTTAAATAAATCTCAGCAAAAGGCTAGAGATGCAAACATTCATAGGGCAACTATCCTTGCATCTTCTCAACTGTCTGCAATCAATAATCATTCTTAGTACTATTCCCTAACAAATTATTCCTAAATAAAATATAGTTGTAGTGGCTTTGGTCTCAAATGCCAGAGCAGGATCACCTAGAGCACATCACACAGGAACTCATCCAGGTGGGTTTTGAATGTCTCCAGCAAAGGAGTTTCTCCCCACCCAACTCTCCAGCCTGTCTAGGTCAATTGCAATAATAAATTATTGCAACAATAATACATTTCAATTATTGCAATAATAATAAATTGTAATAATACATTTTAAATTACCTTTTATATTATGTCTATAATGTAACTATGTTGAACATTTCAGAATAAACCAAACTAGATAGGTGGATGATTTTTTATGCTCTATATTTTCAAACATTAATAGTATCATTTGCATGGTAAAGAAATGAAACTTAGATTTCAGAGGCCACTAAAGATTCATTTAATGATTTGGGTAGAGTTTAGACTGCTTCCCAGGGGGAGTGAAGGTTAAAAGGTACAGCTTCCTAAATATTTTAAATCTTCAACCTTTTCAGTATAGAGCAAGCTGATTTGAAGCCCACCATTCTGTTATTTATAAAGCAAAGTTTTAACTTGCCTAAAATTTATACTTCTGATCTATAAATGTTGAGATGTTGTACATGACTGACTTCTTATGTAGTGATTTACAACAACACTTTAAACCTTCACCTGATATATTTTCAACATCCTTATCAAATTCCCTGGGACTTTCTGTTCCCATTGAGAAAAGACAAGTCTTCTGTCTCTCCAGTACTACTTTTTCCCTTTCATGTCCTGGAGTATAGCCTCAGTCATAACAAAACAAATGTAGCTGTTGAATAGCTCATTCCAAAAGCTCACAGAAAAAAAATGGGTAACTTCTTATTGGTAAATATGCATCCTGTACACATTGATTAGTTGACATGTAGTATTTCCCTCACACACTGTCAAAACACAGAGCCAGTCCATATGCATGAAATTTTTGGCAGCAAAGCACACATTGTAGTGCATCAGTTTTGTTTTGTTTGTTGGTTTTTTTTTCCTGCCAGATGAATTTTCCTTTCACTATAAATGATACATTACAAGGAATCTGTCAAAAATACAACTAAACTGAGTCATCTTTGTAATTATCTCCAAAGGACATCTTCAGATTATTTTTCAAGGAATTTACAAGTAAGTTCAACGTACAAGCAGGAAATTAGCTTCTTGAATGTATGCAACGTTCTCATAAAACAAGTAGCAACAATATTTGACCATTCAGGAAAACCACTGAAAAAACAACATCCCAAAGCAAAAAGCTGCCTGCTACAGTAGATTTGCTCCACAGAAAGACATTACCATGTAGATCCCAGGTTTGATGCTCATGTACTCCAGATGCATAAAATCATAAGATCATAGAATGGCTTGGGTTGGAAAGGACCTGAGAGATCATGCAGATCCAACCCCCTGCATTGTCAGTGATACCTCCCACTAGATTAGGTTGCTCCAAGCCCCATCCAACCTGCCCTTGAACACTTCCAGGGATGGGACATGCCCAGCTTCTCTGCATAACCTGTTCCAGTGTCTCACCACCCTCACAGTGAAGAACTTCCTCTAATCTAAATCCCACTCCTTTCAGTTTTAAGCCATTACCCCTTGTCCTCTCACTAAATGCCCTTAGATCTGGAGTTTGCTCATTAAATCTTAGCTTTTTTCAAGGGGTATCTTTCTTGACCCTTAATGTTTCACACACAGTCAGTTTTTCAGGCTTTGAAGCTTGTGTGACTTCTGATTTAGAGGCTGCTTTTGATATTAAACTAAAAAGTCCACTATGCTCCAATCTTTGTGCAGAGTTACAAGATAATTCTGACAACCTGTAGTTCTGTGAAGTTCTTAAGAGTTACACCTCCTGAAATCAGTGGGTGAACACAGCAGGACAATGTACTGAATAGGGTACAGATGAGCTATTTGTAGAGAAAGGTGCCCTGTCAGCAATAACACCACAAACAGGATCTGTGCTTTAGAGCATAATACGGCTTGTGATTTAAATCAAACAAAGATACGTCCTACAAAAGCTCCAAACCACAAGAAAATTTGGCTGAATGCAAAGGTAAGACTTTGGTCCTTTTCAGATGGTTTAGAAAATCCAGCTGAGTGTATACCTACCTCTTCTAAAAATATTTATGTGGTCCTACCAACCCCAAAGTAGCATAAAAATATACTGTCATATGAAACTGAAATACATGAGATTGCATATGTTATCATTATTGTTCTATGTGAAATTCTATATATTTAATATATAACAACAACATATTTCCAGTGTTCTGATCTTAAACATTGATCCGAACTAACACAGTATTTTAAATAGAGGTATTGATACTGAATTCTGTGGCACTGAGTCCATATAAGTTCCCAATTACTCATTTCCATACATTTCTGCACACAGCAGCAGCCAAAGGTGAGGAACCATCTTTCTATGGCTGAATCACAAGGAGAACCATGCCTTTAGCATAAGCTTAACATGAACAATCATAATTATTTTGAATCATCTTTAAAATCTGTCCAAAATTAAAATGATTGAACTTCCATATTTGCATTCTTACTAAGACCTCAATTTTACTTCTCAAAATATATTCTGGGAGTGAATTTTACAAAAATAAATAAATAAATGAATAAAATTATATGTATATACTGCTTTGATGACAGTTTATCATATCAAGGAAATTCAGGACATAATCACAGTAATTCACAAGTAGCAATTCATCTTAAATAGCTTAAGGTTCATAGGTAAAGAGATACTGCTGTTATACTACATGCTTTCCTCTTCTAATGCAAACAAATTTCATTCTCTTTGTATTGTCATTGAAATGCGTATTTCTAGAATTATTTTTAAAATAACACACAACCCATTCTGATTGCCAAGATTTGAGTCAGCAACAATATGCTGTATGTACCCTGACAATGTCCATAAGCCAAGAACTGCAACAAACAAAATCACAAGTTGAAGCATGAGAGAGGGCTGAAGTAAGTGGTTTAAGAATCTTTTGCTTTCCAAAAGAATTAAGCCTGATTCTAATTTCCTGACAAAAGTTATTGTGATTTGTAGATGGATGGCAGAGCTGGCCTGTAAAGCCAGGGAGCTTTGTAGATGGATGGCAGGTCTGGCTTGACATTAAATACATCAGGGAGGAAATTAGGTTAGAAAAATCAATGGCTGCTTATGGATACTAAAATAAAACTTTTGTGGAACAGAGATGTGAGGCAAGCTTCCAAAACTGCCATATTAACAACTTTTGGACCTAGAGTTGCCTTTATTTAAGCAGCCATACAAATATGCCTGCTCCTGTCTTTGGCAGAGGCAACAGCAACGTCCACTGGTCATTTAAAATAATCCCAACTGTTAAATTCCTTTAAAATATAAATTCACTTTAAAGAATAAACAGAAACAAACTAGATCTTATTAGCTCTCTACTTATAGCAATGGAAACTAGAACTAATTTTATTAAATGCAGGTAGACTATAGCAGATGAAATCCTGACACAAACTTTCTCTCTGATCAGTAACATTGGGGAAAGAGAAAAAAAAAAAAAAAAAGAGAAAACATAAACCCAAAAGACCCACCCAGCAACCTCACATGCACAAAAGCAAAACAGTACTGCATTGTGTGAAGACTGCCAGAAATACCTTTGCAAACGTAGAAACCTTTTCATAGTAGTTCCTCTAATCTAAATTTGTTTATCAGCAGTCTGATGTTAAAAGTACTGTCTGCAGTCAGCATCTGGTAGAGCTGCACTCACCCAATCCTAAAAGGCACACAGAGAAAACAATTTTTCACCCTACAAGCTAAAACTGTGGCTGGCTCCAGGAACGTAAGTCCCAGCTTTATTCCAAATTGTTCTTGCCCATGTTAGAAAATGAAGTAAACCCATCCTAATTGTTGGTAATGTACACCTGAGATATGAGTGGGTAGATAAGTCTCCAAGAACAAACTGGACTCAGTAATAGCGGGGAAAACCCTCCTCTTTCTCCCTCTCCAAGAGTTTTCCACAGAAACCAAAGTTTGTGTGTCTTTCAGACTCCATCTCTCTGGACTTGTATGCTCTCCTCATGATTTTATAATTCACCCTGTTCCAGATCTACCAAATAGAGAAAACCCTAAATTTAATCAACTTCTGATCACTCCCAGTATTTGAAGAATGTAAAAGGAATCAAGAAACCAACTCTCAGTTCTGTTACTCAACTCTCTAAATGCAGAAGCACATTGCAGAAATTGTATGCTCCACAAGGATTCAGAATTACTGAGAGCTCAGCCACACATGACAATCATAACAATAATATTAGCGACTGAGAATGGAAAGTGTAATCTGTCATATTTGAAATACTGTGTCTATATTCAGCATTTGCATTTCAATGCTGTTGCAAAACAATGTTTTGCAAATTTGCTTTTAAATTGCTGTATACTGTGGATATTTATTAAAATAGACTCAAAACTATCATTTATGATGATTGCACTTCTGCTTCCCTGAGAGCATAGAAGCCTGTATGTTGTGAATAAATAAAAACACTAAAAAATATTTAGCAAATTCAAAAAAATTATTGATTTTTAAAGCATGGGGGAATAAAATTTCAAAGATCAAGATCTGCTCCTTTTATAAAATAGTTCTTCCACATAAATGTTGATTTACTCTTCTGCAAGACAGATTTCATCAATGTCTCTACACCAGATAACAGCTGCATATTTAACATTATTTGTTTATATAAAAAAAGATTTTGTCAAGCTTTTGAATTCATTTGACAGACATTGTCCAATGATGTATTGTTCAACTGAAATTGATTAATAAATATATCAGATTCATATAATCATTTAATCAGCTCAAATGTTCATTCTTTTCCACAGCCTTCTATGGAATTCTCAACAAAAGAACTGTCACTGAGCTAGAACTGGACCAGAGATGGGAGAATATAAGCGAGTTTTACAAACCTCAAATCCTGAAAAAAAGCTAAATAGAGATATACATATAAATCTCAGACACTTAAGGTGCACAATGGTAAATAGCCCAAATAGAATGTGGCAAGTTCTGCTTATCCTACTTGTGAAACTATGTATACACAAAATACAGCAAGACTGTGAAGTAAATTCAAAGTTTCTGATTCCAAGATTTCTTGCATAAATAAGTCATTACAAGGAAGCAGTAGTTAATTTAGGGAAGCTGATGCTTAGTTCAAATGAGCATGGAAGACATTTACTAGGTTTCATTTCCATCACTAACAGCTACAGCCTTTAATCAGTAAAATCAGACTACCAGGTAACTTAACACCTAACAGACTGAAACACTGAAAAGCAATGAAACAGGATAGCTTGGGCCTTGTAAAACTTCATTTTGCTTTCTTGTGCTTTCTTTTATAAAGTAATTAAAATATAAAGGAACATTTTTTAAAAACATGCCTGGAAGGCATCTTCAGTAGTTATCTTGGCTATCTACTGCTGGGCTCCACCATCAGTCCTAACTGGTCTCTGTTCTGAAAGTGTCGATCACTGAAATTCCACAACCTACAAAGACAATCATTTCCCACATCAATACTGTCTAGGTTTGGCAATAACAGAATTCATCCCCATATGGCTAATCTCAGTCTTTCTTCCTTCATGTAAGATGATTGCTGTCCTATTCACTCTGGAGGTGGAAAATGGATTGTTCCCTTCTGTCTTGCAGAAGCATTTTTCATCTTTGAAGATACGTCTCTCTTCAGTCTTCCCCAATTCATTCCTTTTTTCTTAGTTAAGGTTGTATTTTACATACCCAGTATTCTCTTCAGTAGTATCACCCGTTTTGTCTGCATCTATCTTGAACTGTAATGTGCAAACAATTGCACTGCAGCTAAGGCTTGCTTGGTAAATCAGAAAGATTACCTCATATATCTGGCTGGGTGCATTTCTGTTTATACCCATTTCACAGCCTTATCTGGATCCTGTTTCCTTAGGCTGTGTATGACAATCCTTTGCAGCCACAGAAAAAGTAGCACATTTTTCTTTTGAGAAAAATTAGAGGTATGTTCAGATCATGATCCACCAGAAGCCCATGATAACTTCCTGCAGAACTTCTTGGTAGCCAGCTCCTCCTGCATCTGCTTTCACTCCCACAGAGCACAAACATCAGACTTTAGCCATCTTCTTTACAGAATGTGTTTTTTTTGTTTTGTTTTGGTTTGGTTTTTTTAATTCTATTTCCATCCTCCAACAGATCAAAATTCTCTCCCACATGAGCTCCACATTTAAAAAGCTAGCATACCATTCTATCCTTTAGATCATTCATCACAAACTAAATACCTGCACAAAGAAAATAATCAGAACCAAGACAAATAACTGAACACCGCTGCTCAACATTGCCTTCCATTTTTACTCTGGACTACCAAGTGACTCTCAGGATTTGAATTTCCAACCTGTCTGTAGTAACTCTATCTACATTGCGCTTCCCTAGATTATCCTAAAACTATTTTCCTTAAAAGACCTACATCACTATAACTGCTTTTTCAATTGGACAGACCTTTCAGAAAAATCAATTTAGGAATTCTCTGTAGCAGTTGAAAAATGTATTTGTGAGACACCTTGGTTCCTTTTGTGCACATTTTGGAGTTTTTTATTTACTTAGAAGGACCATGTTATTTCTGCTCTGAAAAGTAAGAAACTTTCCAGAGATCACAGATTGCTTGGCTTTCCTTTCAAAGTACCTACAACTTTAACCTTAACCAGCCAGAACCTACCTACCAGGTCCAATCAAGTCTAAAAAATTATCTCCATCTTCCTTCTCTGTTATGAAGAATAACCACCATCTGATTTAAAGAATTTGATCAGTTTGTACCCTACTACACTCCTTTTCCAACTCAGTAAGTTAAACTTCCACCTTATCACACGATCACGTGCCTTCGGGTCCTCTTTCCACTGCTCACCAAAATCTTCAGCCTGATCTTTCCAGTTTGGCAGTTCATAGTGAAGCACCACCACAATCATGCTCGCATAGCTCTTCTCTTCAGCAGTCACCCAAAGATCAATTCCACAAGTGTTTTGCCTGCTTTGATCTCTTTCTTAAAACAGACACATACATATCGATAAACGCAGCAATGCCTCTTTCCTTGCAGGCCTCTTCTTTTTCTTCAAGGTCTGTCTTTGATTAATAAGCTCCTCATATATTAGTATAACTGTCATATAAATTACTCCATAAAACCAAACAGTCTCTACTTTCTATAGGTCTAACAAAGACAAAGGTGATCTGAGGGCTGACTCACTATCGTTCTCTGCCTCTTCCTTGAACTTGACATTAAAAAAATATAAAACTTTTAATTTTTAGTCTTGGCACAGGGACAATCCCACTTACTTGCAGATTCTTATCATATTTCCTTCATAGAACCTAGCTTAAAGCCCTGCACTGAGGTGAGTAAGCTCATGGACATTGGTGTAACTTCCAAGCTGAACCAAGGGATGATGCTCCAGCAGAAGACCAGATAAAAATAAGGATTTTAGATGAAGCAATATCACTTAACCTGGTTATTTGCCATCTGCTGCTTCTTTCTGCTTTATCACAACTGACATGAAAGAAAGAAAAATACAATAAAGCACAGAAATTAGAAGGAACTCAGTGGTCACAACTGCCTTGTCTCACACGTGTTACAGAATTACTCTAAAAGTTATACCACATTATTATTTACATCAATTCTGCATTTAATTACTGAAAGAATATGAGGTTTATATTATTCATTTTCCAATTAATGAAACGCCATTCTTGTTAAAAAGAGGGGAAGAAAAAGAAAATGTATATTCAGAAAATATTTTGTGTGTGTAGATATTTACTAGATATTGGTTTATTGACTAAAAAAAAATGAGGTGTTCATATATAAGGCATATCAAAAGATTTATTGACACTGAGCAGTTAGAACAAAAAAATTGATTCTGTACACTGCAAGCAAATTCAAGTTCCTGCTATATTTTACTTTGCCCATGCCTGTGAAGGCATATGTGATAAGCTCTGTACCCAAATTCTTCTCCCATTATTTTGTTGGGTTTTTAAAGGAAATATCATAATGAAATAAATGTTACTGGTTGAAACAACACACCTAGTTCAGAGACTCCACAGACGGAGCTAAGAATGAAGTCAGACTTCTAATGGAAACTCATGGACAGAAGACCCCATTTCAAAAGTCTGCAAGCAGAAACTCCTTTTCAGAAATTGTGAAGTTCAGGACAGGATTACCATCCCCACACATATTTCCAGATCTCAAAAGCATCAAAATAAGTTTGTGTGTCAGCTATCAGATCTTGCAACAGAAACACTTGAAAGTAAAATTCTTGTCTTCCATTGACTTGAATCAAATACAATTTTTGAAGAGCCATAGTTTACTTCTATTTAGCTTTTGCAACACAGAATTCTCTACTATATTCAGTCCATTAATGTTGTATAAGAGTATTCACAGTATATGCAAAATATAGCAAAACAGCATTTTAAATGAAAGTGCAGATGTGATAAAGAACAATATATTTTTAGTGAAATAATTTTGAAAGACTCCAGAGTGGCAGGGCAAACAGAAAAGCAGGCAGAACTTCTTCTGCACTTGTATTTCCATTCAAGTCACATTTTTTTTATACTATCAGCATTACCTTACATATTGCTTTTTCTTCACATAGAGAACTAGCCTGGGGCTGATACAGACATTACTCATGCATGAAGTTGAAGAGTGAAGGCACCAGCCCCACCATGAAGCCCCCTGGACAGGCCCTCCCTGGCCTTGGTTACTGGAGCTGTCTGGGAGGAATGCCTCCCAGGGCCCCTGAAAGCACAACCACAGCTCAGAGCCCTTATCCTCACATCAGGGTTTCTGTGCTGTGCAAAATCAACTTGAGAAGTTTTGAAGTTCTGTTTCTTACGGAATTATAGTTTCTTGGCAACCAGGAGAGAACAAGACCACCATCATCTTTCTATTTTATTTTTTTTTTAGGTCATCATATTAAAATCTGAATGGATTATTTAACAAAAAAACAACCTATAGTGACAACTCCGCAGTTACAGAGCACAGAGTTCACATCAGTTTTCTGCTTCTTTTCATGCTTTGATTAAAAGCTACAACCACCAAATCTGATGATGAAAATAAGAGTAAACCAACAATGTTTACTTCAGCCAATGAAGCCAACCTGATTTTCACCTGCTGAGGATATAGCGTCAATAATTTTTATTTCTTTAAATTATCAGTAAGTCATTTATGCTCACATATTTACCAGCCACTATGTCTGTATTCCATGACCTCAGGCTGTTATATGAAATCCATTTTTCTTATATCGCTCTGGTTCCATCACTAACACTGTTTCCCTGTCTGCATAAAAGCCCATTTCAGCAGGTAATCCTCATTAATGACAAAAATAATCTCTCTCATAAAACTATTAATTTATTTCTTCTCATCTTGCTCTACCTGTGAAAGACACTGTGAATCATATATACTGATACAACTTTTCAGTACCATCACAGCTCGTGTTGAATTAATCTAACCACACCCCTCAAGGGACAGAGTTGTTTCCCAGCATGCCATTATAAAACAAATGCGGTTATGTTACTGAAATAAGTTTCTGTAAAACAGAAAACATTTTGTATTTCAATAATACGAAGAACATGGCAGTTCATAAATATTACAGCCTGCTGCAGCTTGCTCTATCACTTCTTCAAAATTACAGCTACTGCCTACCAAAATAGAAATCTGCAGGAGCCTAGGATCTCCACAAGGTCTTCATTTGTAGTACTTCATGCAGCACTTTGCAGTGCTTTTTATCCTTTCAAGTTAGGTGTTCGTAATTTGTCAATAGTTTTGCTTTTTAATTACTCAGAATTTTCCTTACCTGAGTAGGTGATAGGGGGCCAGTGGCTTTATCAGACCCTACCACAGGGCCAGATGAAGATCCTGAAACTGAGGCAGTATGATCTTTACAAGAAACCTTGGTACTTCACAACAAGAAGTGGATTTCTCCAGTTTAGAGGCAGACAGCAGCATCTAGAACAGAAGAAAACAGGGAAGTTTTCATTCCTTTGATATTTCACAGACAACCTACTTCCTTGATTTCTTATGACAACGCAGCAGGGTGACTTGTCTTCATGTCACCAGCCTGTTCCAGTATTTCACCTCTTCTATCTTAACAACACAGCGTGTCCCTAGTGCTTCCAACAATAGCTCTGGTGTCCCCAGCACAGAGTAAGTCATCTTTTGGTACATGATGCACAAGATTCACAAAAGAACACTACAAAGGAAGGAGGTGAGGACTCCTCTCAAAGATAGGGAGAGCTGAAGAGCACAGGTGGAGAGAGTCACACTGCAGCTGAGAACAGAAACACCTGAGAGCTCTGCAAATCACGAAATGGAGGGACCTGGGAAAGTAAATTGAAGCTGTGCCTAAACAAAAGGTTACGTTCAGGAAAAAAATTGTGTTGGTTCTTATGTACTGGGTATCTGTTCCTTGTGGCAACCAATGTATATGAAATAAACTATTAGATGGGGCAAATTACACCTTTCACCTCTGAATTGTTCACTTTCCCCCTTACTTCAATTCCTTCTTTCTGCTTTGTCTTATTTGCCTTTAAATCCTATGGATTTCCAGCTAATATTGCCCGGTCAGTTTTACAACATTCAGCATTTCATAACCCTCAGCAAAGTTGAAATGCTAGAATCTGGTCCTTTTGTGAGAAGGTCAACTTTTCATTTACAGGAAAAAGGAAAAACTCTCATAACTACAGAGAGAAGCTGAAAATACATCCCCTAAAAAGCTCAAGAACTCCAATAGAAAAAAACAGGAAGTTTCTTAAACGTCCTGTAGATTAGGGGCTCAATTTTGTTAACGTTTGTTAATGTTTGTCAGTGGCTACATTTCCCCTGCCTAGTTTTCTGCCTCATTTCTAGCTCACCCAGCTGAATTCCAAAAAGCAGATTAAAAGCAGTAAAAAAACCAAGTTGTCTGCAGTTTCTTTCCTGTTCTACTCTGTTTTTAATCAGGTTTGACTGCTTCAAACATAAGCTCACCTGATAGTTTCACACACTCTTCTCAGTACTGGGAAAACAATGTCTTGTAATATAAGTAACAAATAATTGTTACTTTCATCAGAAACAAACAAGATCCAGTCATGCCCTCATTTTCTTCCAAAAGAGATAAAAACCAAACAAGCCAACAACAAAACCACAAAATCTTCCAATAATAATAAATGTTATTATGTTTCTGTGACAAGAACAGGTACTTGCAAGGATGTAGGTTTTGCTGGAGAGCAGAGGGTAAACTCCTGCTGCCCAGGACTGTCACACCTGCTGCACTGCCTCGGTCAGCTTTCATTTTATGACCTTAACAAAACATGGGTTCAAGTGTTACAGCAACTAAGCTTTAGCTACTAAAAATACATACATTTTTATTCATTCCTCTAGAGACAAGGATAAACCCATGATACTGCTTCTTAAACCCACTGGAATCCTCTATTTATATGTGAAATGTTAATTCTTATCAAAATTATACTTTTTATACAGATGTAAGTTATCCTTTGTATACAGATTAATTTTCACAGCACACTTCATTAATGAGAATGCTTTTTTCAGCAGCTACTGTCAATTGTGAAGTTTCCAAAATTACAGTTGACAACCATTTTGCATTTTTACTCCTAACATTTTATGTTGGCTGTATGCTGTTTTATCAGTCATAAAGCATGGGTTCAGTTTCCACAAAATCTTTGTAATTGCTCACTTATTACCATCATGATAGCTGTATTCAGAACAAGTCTATTCATATGTGTGCTGAGTGCATAATTCTGCAACTTCTTTCCTTTGATATATTTGGGGAGAGGTGTGTTGGTCCACCTTTGGGCAGAATAACTGCTGCTTCCTGAACAGAGAACCTCAGTTTTGCAGAAATATTGTCACCTCCCTAATGATTTGCAGGGTCAGCCCTGTAATGTCATCCTGCATTCTGGCACACCACAGCACTAATGGGCTCCACATAATAATTGCTGAGTCTTCAGGCTAAAAACTACTTATTGCCTTTCCTTCAGCTCATTCCGTTCCTATGCCTGGATCCACTTTTGTGCAGAAGAGGCTCATTTATGTCTGGAGCTCATTCCCCTTTGTTTTATTACCTACCTCGATTGCACCTGGGTCATTCTTAGTGCCATACAAACAAGATATTATAATGCCTTATATTAATTTTCTTTGATTCATCCCCTTATCCCAGATGCAATGATGTGTCCCTGAACAGATGAAATCATGCAGTTTTGGTTAGGTAAATTCTATCAGAGAAAGCAAATTAGTCTGACACATTTGTGGGAAGAATGCTTTTAATTACAGCCTTTAGAAGCCTAAACTATGGTGTTAAACAATAGACAAAAAAACCAATATCGATTGTGTGTGCTGATGTTAAAAAAACATTAATCCATTTGAGAATCTAAAGGTCATTTTTTGTTATATGCTGTACTCTGATATTCATGTTGTTTTGCATATTCATAATTTCCTTTCCCAGTGTCTGTCAATAGCCTTCCTTCAGTCAGTGGCATGACAGATGTTAAAGTATAACTCAGATTGACTACACTTTTTTTTTTTTGTAATCTGATATGGTCTTGGTATGATACATGAATTTTCAGTAACAGCTAAACAGAGCATGAGAAAAAAACTAGCAAGAAACTAGACCAAAACACTTCTACATGGTAAAAATTAGCAGCAAGTGGTTCAATGGAGTTCAGCAGTGCTGCAATAGAGCTGCAGTGAGAAAGATCAGAAGCAGAGTCACATGTGAGCTAAACCTACCTCTTTTGAAAACAGGTAGATTTTACTGACCAATCTTTCTACATTCTGTCACAGATAAATATCATTTTAGCTGAAATTTTCTCCAAATCCCAACTAGGCTTAGTAAAAAAATGAGTTTCTATTCTATGGTGCACTAGGTGGAGAAGGGAGGGACTTTTTACAAGGGCATGCAGGAAGAGGACAAGGGGTAATGGCTTAATAATTGATTTTAATCTCTCCTCTTCAGATATTAGGAGGAAATTCTTCACTATGAGAGTGTTGAGACATGGAAACAGGTTGCCCAGGGAAGTTATGGAAGCTCCACCACTGGAAGTATTCAAGGCCAGGCTGGATGGGGCTTTGAGCAACCTGATCCAGCAGGAAGTATCCCTGTTCATGCAGGGGGGTTGGAACTAGATGATCTTTAAGGTCTCTTCCAACTCAAACCATTCTATGATTCCATGATTTCAAGATTTGGATCTGTAATCAACTGATGCATGAAGATATCAGATCTGTATCATTTCACCTTTTAAAAAACATTTATTTTAGATGTGATCACTTTGATATTTATTACAAAAATAATAAGAACTGCAAGGAACCTTAAGAAGTTATCCCATTTATGACCCATAACTTGATACAGCATCAAATGTAATTATGTTGTCCATTCAGGATATTTGCCTAAGTTACGATTGCAATTCTACAGTAAAGGGCATTTCAAAGCCTTCACATACAGTTTTTTTTAGTTCTTAAATATCCATATAATTAACATATTTTCACTCAATCTACATCAGCTTTTCTTAAAATTAAATGTAATTATTCCTTTTTTTATAGCCTTTTAATTCTTAGAAACTATTGAAATTTCTCCCTCCAGCCTCTTTTCTGGGTTAAGCAAAACCAATATCTAAATTTTCACTTTTCAAGCATTTTATAAATCTCACATATATTGTGTGGTGTGTTGTAGATACATACCTAGCATCAACACTGAAATTACAATAGTGCAATAGTGGCTTTTAACTTGTTGAAACAAAAGCATTTTATAGTATCCCATGAAAATTCATATTGCCTAGGTATGTTTATATAAAAACCTGCAAACAGCTGGCATTTCTGAGTCAGTATTTTCAAATGAAAAACAAAGCACGAAAAGAAAATAAAATTCCCAGGACTTTCTCTCTATTGGCAACATTTAAAAGGCCCAAGCATATCCTCAAATATAAATTATTGACTAAAACTAGAGATTCTTTGTTGCAAACATTGACAGTTTAGCCTTGCATCAGACAATAACCTATTCAGATTCATATGTTGTCAAAACACTTTGTAATCTCAATCCTATATCCTGGTCCCACTGATGCTAAATCACAGAGCCCTTTCTAAAGGAAATTACCTTTTCTTCCTAACCAGACTCTTATGTAAGACATTATTTCTTAAAAAAAAGT